>NC_137914.1:26435471-26437971 GCF_963457725.1 Sprattus sprattus
TGCCCATATGAAGTGAGCCATCAGTGCTGTCTGTGGTACTATGGGTTTTGTCCCAGGAGTGACCCAGGAGTGACATGGGTGGGAAACCACCTCTGCAGATGCTGGTTGCTGCTGGTGTCCCGGTCCACAGTTTCCCTGAAACCCTTAGTTTATGGAAGAACAAAGAAGCATTAATGAAGGCTTTGAATGCTAGCTTCACATACACACACACACACTGAATAAAAGTCAGACATGTTTTGTTGTTTAAATCCCCCCTCTTTTTCATATTTGGTCAAAATGGAGCCAGTTTCCTTTTGTCACAGACATGCTATAAATTCTCTTGGTTTAAGCAATCCTTCTCTCTGTCTCTCTGTCTGTCTGTCGCTCCCTCTGTCTTGCTCTCCCTCTCTCTCCCCTCTCTTCCAATTAATAGCGAAGCCATAAGCTAAAGGAGGGTCTTTGTTGGTTTGTGAGGGCCCATACATCAGCCAAACTAGAGCGCCTCTGACAGCTCTCATCTGGTACCAATCACAGGGTGCAGGGAACGGTCAGCCGGCTGACGCTCTATGGCACACACACACACACACACAGACACACTCTCTCACACACATACTTACTCATATATATATATATAAACACACACACACACCCGCACACACTCTCATATACACACTCAGTCACTCACCCACTCTCACACTCATAGCACACTCACACACTGTCAGCTGCTCACACAGAATGTGTTCGCACACACACTCATACGGTGACAACTTGTGGTCACACACAGTCATCCGATCCCACACACACACACACACACACACACACACACTCTCACACACACAGACACTCACATATGCCCAGACGCACTTACAGACTTACACATATGGTCACTGTCACCCACACACATGCTGATCCCCTTACGTTCACATGCACAAGTGTGCACACGCTCCCTGGACACACACACACACACGCACCCACACGTACACACACTCTCTTGCGCACACACACACACACACACACACACACACACACACACACACACACACAAGCATGTGGTCCCGCTCACATACAGTACATGTGGGGAATGACAAATGGAACGCCACAATGACTGGGCTATGCTAATGGGCACGCATCCCAGAATAGTCCCCTCCTCTTTACCATGGATACCGTCTCCCATACCCGGCGGGGCTCAAGTGTCCTCGCCAGCTCCCTCTGGACTCCTCTCTCCTCCTCTCCTCTCCTCTCCTCTCTCTCTCTCTCTCTATCTCTATCTCTCGCCTTTTAAACAACCAAAGTCACCCAAGAATCTGCACCGCTCCGCAACGCTCCGCAACGCTCCGCAACGCACCGCTCCGCACAGCTCCGCTCCGCACAGCTCCGCTCCGCACAGCTCCGCAACGCTCCGCTCCGCACCGCTCCGCACCGCTCCGCACCGCTCCGCAACGCACCGCTCCGCAACGCTCCGCAACGCTACGCACCGCTCCGCACCGCTCCGCACCACTCCCCTTCTATGGAGGATCTCTGTTAAAGTCTTCCTTAAGCTGGTGATAATTTAACATGTCATCTCTCCGAGCTGTTTTTCAATTCGTAGTGGGAGGTTTACCCCGATAATAAATGTTGTATGACTGTTTGGCCAGCATTCGAGGGGGTTTCCAGTCTCTCCTCTAGGGTGGGTGATGTTCCTCTGGCTGGTTCGGGTTGAGATGGTGTTGTTTAGTTGTCAGACGTGTGGTGTCTTGTCATCGCTGTCTCATTTGGGGGGGCGGTGGTACATGGCAGCAGAAGCATCATGGCCACTTAAAGGCCACATGATGGCTACTATTTCTACAAAATAGCAAACCTTCAGAATGGCTACGATGGGGAAAGTCGAACCGAACCACCCACCCACACACACACACACACACACCCACACACACACACACACACACACGGACACATACGGACACATACACGCCCACATACACACACACACACACACACCCACACACACATACACACACCCACACACACACACACACACGGACACATACACACCCACACACACACCCACACACACAACCACACACACACACACACACGGACACATACACACCCACACACACACACACACACATACACACACACACACATACACACACACACACCCACACACATACACACCCACACACATACACACACACGCACATACACACACATGCACATTCACACACAGACTTATTTTACAGAAGAGAAAGTGAGATGAGGCTAGCCATAGAAACACAAATAGGAAGCTGGCCTCTAGCAACTTCCTGCTTTAAGTCTTTTTCCAGAAATGTCTACCTGATTTGGATGCAGTGGTCCAGGGAGCATCTGGACTTGCGGAGCAAGCTGCACTATGGCCACATGGCTGTGGGCTCCAGAGAGAGAGCCAAGGGCTGTAGAACTGAGGAGAAGAATAAGGGGCAGTCTGGGCAAAACACAGAAAATGGCGCTAGATTCCTGGTCTGACTTCTCAGTAATGTTCAGTGTCACAGGTGGAATTGGT
>NC_137914.1:26442971-26515471 GCF_963457725.1 Sprattus sprattus
TGTTTCTCTTTCTCTCTCTGTGTCTGTCCACCCCCATGCTCTCTTTTTTTTCTCCCTCAGTCTCCATCCCTCTCCTGTCTGTCAGTCAGTCTGTCTGTCTCTCTCACTCGCGCTACACTGTGTCACCGTGAGCTTAGGGTGGTGTTGCTGGCGTCTGTCGTCTGACGCCCGGGCGACAGGGAGACGCCGAGTTTCTCCGCCCACACACGTGCCCAGAAATAAGCCTCTCTGAGCTGGGGGGGAGGGGTGAGGGTGGGGACTCGTCTGAGCTCCTCTGCCGGTTGGCCTCATCAGCTGGCTATGCTATGCCTTGCCTAGCCTCTCCACGCTACAGTGGCTGTTGCTGTGGGACCAACGATTGGCAGAGCTATCTCCAGAGCGACCAAGTGACCTTTGAGTGACCCCACTCATGTGACCCAAGCAACCAACCCTCTGCCTTTCACTGATTAAGCCTGTGTGTGTGTGTGTGTGTGTGTGTGTGTGTGTGTGTGTTTGTATGTATTTAAGTGTGTGTGTGTGTGTGTGTGTGAGTATTTAAGGGTGTGTGTGTGTGTTTGTTTGGATGTATTTGATTGTGTATTTAAGTGTGTGTTTGTATTTGATAGTGTGTGTGTGTGTGTACATGTACATGTACCTGTACCTGATCACCCCCAGTAAGACTGTTCCCATAAACATTACACTCATAATGATTTCTTTAGTGGTTTGGCTGAGGGGAACTGGTGGGTGATGTGTTCGTCTGCTGTTGTTCTGCCGCTGTGTTTGAGCACAAATAGCAACCAATTATCAGGCCTCTAGTGTTTGTTTCAGTGCGCCATTGGTGTTGCGTGACTCAGGTTACCGTGGGCGTACTTTTGTTCTTTTTCGCCGCCTGTTTGTCCTCTAGTAGCTTTCCTTGTTGCTCTTCATACCTGGACTGATGTTGCTCACTTTTTCTGGACCGAGATAGAGAGAGAAAGGAGAGAAAGAAAGAAGAGGGTGGAGAGAGCGTTGAAGAGAAAGGAGAGAGTCTGAGAGTGACTTGACGTTTGTTTGTTTTTCCGTCCCTTCAGGGTGGACGGTGTGCCGTGGTTGTGTGTGGATTAGGTGTAACCGATCCTTTTGTTTAAACACTCACACTCACACTCGTCAGTTTTTGAACCCTTGTTTGCGTGCATGTGTGTATGTGTGCACTTGATCATATTTCTCAACTCCCCCAATCCCCTCCCCCCCTTAAAAAGATTTGTTGTTGGTGTCTTAAAGTACACACACTCTCATGTGACTACTCACTGACACATGCACCGGCACACAAACACACACACACACACGTGCGTGCACGCACGCACGCACGCACGCGCGAGCGCACACACACACACACACACACACACACACACACACACACACACACACACACACACACACACACACACACACACACACACACACACACACACACACACACACAGTCTTGCTCTCTGCCTGTGTAACAGATCCTGTTGTGAAGAGAGGGAATGTCACATGGAGCAAAGTCCTCTGCGATGTGTGGAATGGGTTAGATAAACACACACACACACACACACACACACACACGCAAACACACCCCTTCCCACTCATATATACACACATGGGTACAGAAAGCGAAAAACAAGTTACCGCAATTGTGTTTTAAAACAACCGATCATTAACCTAAAGGTCACGCGTTGCCAATTCACATGTTTACTCCAACAGACTTCTCATAAACGGACATCTCTTGGTGTCACGTGTCTGTGCTTTAGTCATAGGTACCTTCAAACTCTCTCTGTTAGGTTCCAGAGTGCCTGCTGATTACATCTTAATCAGAGAGAGAGGGAGAGAGGGAGAGAAAAGGAGAGAGGCAGATGAGGTAGCATCAGTGAGGCAGAGCATGAAAGAGTGTTCAGAAGAAGCCAAATGAGAATGAGAGAGAAAGAGACATCAAAATGAAAGAAAGGGAGAAAGAAAGGGACTGCTACCATGAATTTTGGGAGAGAATAATTAAGCCTGTTGAGGAAGTGAGAGAGTGAGAGAGAGAGTGAGAGAGAGACCAGAGTGAGAGAGAGACCAGAGTGACAGAGAGACCAGAGTGAGAGAGAGACCAGAGAGAGAGAGAGAGAGAGAGAGAGAGAGACCAGAGAAGGAGAGACCAGAGAGAGAGAGAGACCAGAGAGAGAGAGACCAGAGGGAAGTGGGAGAGAGAGAGAGATCAGAGACCAGAGGGAAGTGTCTGTCTCTCTCTCTCTCTCTCTCTCTCTCTCTCTCTCTCTCTCTCTCTCTCTCTCTCTCTCACTCACTCTGTTTTATCTCTCTCTTTCTCTTTATCGCTCTCTTTTTGTCTCCCACTGTCTTACTCTCTTTCCCACTTTCCTCATATTCATCACCCTCTCTCTCCATCTCTCTCTCTCTCTCTCTCTCCTCCCCCTCTCCTCCCCGTCTCTCTCTCTCTCCCTGCTGACAGGCGGGCGTCACGCTTGTAAACAGCTGCCTAATGGATCTCAAACACACAAACATCATTAGTCATGAGAGCATGGCTGATTTGGGCACCATCCTCCTTCACCGTCCCTAAATCATTCATGCTCATTTTCTCCGTAAACAAGCTCTGTGTACACCCCCTCCTTACACACACACACACACACACACACACACACACACACACACACACACTCTCTCTACATACATACACCCACACACACCACTGAGGCCCAGCCTGCTGCCACATACTCATAGAAAGCTTCCCTCGGAGCCTCCAGTGCGTCAGTGACACTGACAGCTCCCCTAGACCCCCTCTCACCAAAACACACAATGTTAGCCCCCAACACACACACACACACACACACACTCCTGACTTAAATTTCAGCATCGCTACTTCCTTTCACCACCAAGTGCATTTGAATTTACATTCTAGATGTCACTGAATCACTGGGTGTGTGGGTGTGTGTGTGTGACGTGTGAGTGTGTGTTTGTGTGTGTGTGTGTGTGTGTGTGTGTCGGCATATTATCTGTGATGCTGTCAATCTGAAGTGTGTGACGCCGTCCTTCGTTCTGTATTTCCAGCTGCTTAGATCGTCCTCACGTCTCTCCAGGAAATAGACCTTCCTTTGTAATAATTATGCTAATTAGGTTAGCTAGCACACATGGTCTTTGCCTAATGCCTGCTGTCAAGGGCTGTGCATTGTGTATGGCGCTAGCTCTTTCTAGCAGTGGTTTTGTCGAAGTGTGTGTGTGTGTGTGTGTGTGTGTGTGTGTGTGTGGTGGCTAATATTGCATGGAGGCACAGTAGATCCAGAGGCAGAGGAGGGGATTTGGTCGGTAATTACACATAGATGTGTTTTCTGGAGTGTTGCCGGAGTAATGGAGACATGACCTTGCTATGTGGTTATACACACATACACACATACGCACACACACACACACACACACACACAACCCCCTGTGATTCCACTGAAGGCCAAGATGTGGAGGGGCCAAGGCCAGGATTGGAAAACAAGGGTATTACAGTACACAAAGCCATCCTGTGATGGAGAGAGATGAGCAGGAGGGAGAGAGAAAGAGAAGGACGCTAGGGGAGATAGAGGGAGGCAGGGAGGGGTGAGGGGAAGGAAAATGACATTGAGAGATTGCCCTGGGAGACTTCTCAGGCCTGTGGGACTCAGCATTGTCTAATGATCAGTCAGACCCCCCCACACACACACACACACACACACACACAGACTCATTGTGTCTCCTCACCTTCACACAGAGAGGGAGAGAGAGTGTTCAACTTTCATTTCATGTTTGAATCGCTTTCCTTTTCTTTAAGGACCGATGAGTGTTGACTTTTCAGGCGTTTTTCTCAGGTTCTTTCATACAGGTAGTGCGTTTGTCCGGGTGTGTGTGTGTCCGCGTCTTTGTCTGTCGGTCTGTGTGTGTGTGTGTGTGTGTGTGTGTGTGTGTGTGTCCATATGCATGCTTGTGTGTGTGTGTGTGTCCATGTGCATGCATGTGTGTGTGTGTGTGTGTGTGTGTGTGTGTGTGTGTGTGTGTGTGTGTGTGTGTGTGTGTGTGTGTGTGTGTGTGTGAGGAGCTCTGTGTGGGATCAGGGATGCTTCAGCGGTGTGGCAAGCAAGCAGCGAGTCAGAGAGCCGTGCGCTAGTCTTCAGCTGTGCTGATGTCACAACGGCTGCTCCAACTGTCACGTAGCCACTTTCTCTCTCTGTCTCTCCTCTTCTCCATCTCTCATTCTCTTTCTTTCCTAATCTCTCTCTGTCTCTCATCACCTGCTATGACTCATGCTCTCTCTTCTGTGTTTGTGTTTGCTCCCCCCGCCTTTCTCTCTCTCTCTCTCTCTCTCTCTCTTTCTTTCTTTCTTTCTCTCTCTCGTTCGCTCTGTTTCTCGTTCTCTTTCTCTCTCTCTCTGTCTCTCTGTCATTCATTTACATGAAATCACACCACCTTCATCCCTCTCTCTTTCTTTTACCTCCCTCTCTCTCTCTCTCTCTCTCTCTCTCTCTTTCACTCCCTCGTTTTTTCCATAACACACTCACTCTCTCCCACTCTGTCGTTCAGCACTTGATCCTCAGCCTCAGCCTGCTTACCCTGTTTGATTGACAGGCCGTTCACACCTGTGTACTTGATTACAAAAAAAAAGTACAGTTGCTGAAGGTGTTGAAAGACATTTGGAGTGTGGGCCATTGTTGCGTGGTGTATTGGCATACACATTCCTTGTGTAAACACTGCAGTTTTTGGATCATCTTTGACAAGCACCTCAGTGAAGAAGCCGTTTTACCGTACGTCATCCAGACAAAAGCTTGTTTAATGCTTCATGGTTTAATGGTTTAATGGTTTAATGTTAAATAGTGTCTATGGTTTATCGGTCTGCAGTCCACAGGATTTGGAAAGCTTCTACTTTAGATGAGAGCCTCTTTATAATGTGAAAGTGGTTGTAAGGTGATCCTGTTGGAAAAGTGTACCCTTTTCAGAGAAGTTGTCATTGTCTGGTGCCGCCGGACCAACCTGCGTCTCTAAAGCCCTGTTCCTGCATCCTAGCCACCATAGCAGTTGGCCCGTGGCATAAAGTTGACTTCTGCTCAGCGGGTGAAAAAAAGCGCTTGTCTGGACCAGACTAGGGGTGACCCATTTCCCTGGGGGATTGAATGGGCACATAAATAAGCTATTCTCTTGGGCAGTCTCACTCGCCCTGCAATTAGAACTGGGCTCTTTGTGGAGAGGCTGGAGGGAATAACGCCCACCCTGTAGTCGGCACAGAAGCTTTCTTTTTTTTCTCAATCTTTCTTTCTTTTTTTCTGGATAAGTCTTTCTGTTTTTCTCCCTCATCTCTCCCAAATTTTGAACATTTTCACCTATCTGCAGTTTTTTTTCTCTCCCAGTTATTTTCTCCAGCAAGAGTTGTGGGGTGCCACATGTGTTGAAGAGGTGGCAAGACAGCAACTTAATGGCCACTAAGAGAGGTAGAGAGAGTCTAAGAGAGGTAGAGAGAGTCTAAGAGAGGTAGAGAGAGGTAGAGAGAGGTAGAGAGAGGTAGAGAGAGGTAGAGAGAGTCTAAGAGAGGTAGAGAGAGTCTAAGAGAGGTAAAGAGAGTCTAAGAGAGGTAAAGAGAGTCTAAGAGAGGTAGAGAGAGGTAGAGAGAGTCTAAGAGAGGTAAAGAGAGTCTAAGAGAGGTAGAGAGAGTCTAAGAGAGGTAGAGAGAGTCTAAGAGAGGTAGAGAGAGGTAGAGAGAGTCTAAGAGAGGTGGTGAGAGTCTAAGAGAGGTAAAGAGAGTCTAAGAGAGGTAGAGAGAGGTAGAGAGAGTCTAAGAGAGGTAGAGAGAGTCTAAGAGAGGTAAAGAGAGTCTAAGAGAGGTAGAGAGAGTCTAAGAGAGGTAGAGAGAGGTAGAGAGAGTCTAAGAGAGGTAGAGAGAGTCTAAGAGAGGTAGAGAGAGGTAGAGAGAGTCTAAGAGAGGTAGAGAGAGTCTAAGAGAGGTAAAGAGAGTCTAAGAGAGGTAGAGAGAGGTGGTGAGAGTCTAAGAGAGGTGGTGAGAGTCTAAGAGAGGTAAAGAGAGTCTAAAGGCCGTTTTTTACTTCTCCAATTCTCTCCGATTCGGTCGTAGAGGGACACTTTGGCACGCCTTGGTAACACCTTCACCCAGGTGTTGACGCCCATCCGAGCCCTCGGAGAGCTGTTCGGAGAGGAACGCTTTTTCTAACTTTTCTTAAAGAGTCGGAGAGAGTCGGATACCCCCTTGGCTGTGATTGGGCAGCTTACAGCATCATTCCCAAACTACATCATTTCCGGAATCAAACATGTCAGGACCTCACATTTCCTGTTTTCTGTCAAAATGTTTTAGTACGACTTTGGTAAACTACAAAGCCGCACCGCTTTTAGCATTACGGCTACCGTATTTTATATAAACCCTCGAAAAGTACATTGCTCCCGACCGCTGTTGGTCTCTTGGCTGGTGGCTCGGTTTTGAAAGTGCCTTCTCCAACCAGCTTGAACTGACATGTAACGTAATTTGCTACGGAGTAATGCTGGCAGCTTTTTACTTTGCATCCATTAAATAGGAAATGTATTTCATGTATGTGTAGAACCTATTTAGAATGGCTGACCTTACATAAAACGGCAGTGAAAGACATTTGAGGCAAACATTACTTTTGCCTTAATGAGGTTGGCGTGTGAGAGCATATCAGCACGATAACGTTAGCAGCGAGGCTAGCTAGCTACTATGTGTTTCAATGGATTTTTGGTATAAGCGTTAGCAGCACACTTTTGAGAGCTATTGTGAATACGCTAACGCTTGATTTAGCAGAAAATCTAGTAAACGTACATACCACCTGCGCCTCTGTCTCCTGTTCTTGTTGTAGTTGTCGCCCAAAAAAAATCGCTACAAGCACGTCCTCTGCTAATAACTCAAACTAGTCCAGCTCCACCATCAACCGTTGTCTGTTAGTTTCCTTCCTTCGCTGTGTATGTGAGGAAAGCCGGGAGGAGGTATTTATACAATAAACGACTACCACACACACAATGATTTCTCTTAGATCGTCTTCTTGAAAATTGGGCATTAAAGGTGTCCAGGCAGAGGATCATAAGTGAGTGTGTTTCCTGTATGTGTTTCATCATATTCATGGTTGAAAAGGCAGTCTCACAACTGTATGTTGAGGTATCAGAATCATGTTTATTGGCATGTATGTGTATGCATGCTCTAGTTGTGTGGCTGATATAACTATAACACTGCATGTTGATTGGTTTGATGATTGCAGTGGGTTTATTTTTCTGGCCCTTTCCTCAGAGTTTGGGGGGACATTTTTTTTTTTCATTGACAAGGGCAACCACCTCGTGGCCGACAATAAGTGAGTGCGTTGTCATTGTGATGTAGTGATATAAAGCGAAAAATCACGCACCATAGGCTACATATTAGGTTACCCAGAAATCATTGCAAATCTAAATGTGACAAAAATACCAAAGAAAATAATAACATATTCATTTATTGGATCGTTTTATAATAGTTTCTATATTGTATGTAAGATAAGCATATCGTTTTGTTATAGATCGCTAATATGTTTTTCACAAAAAAAAAATGACCACCACGATGGAGATACATTTGCCTTCTCAAGTGAATATATAGCATTAGACTTGCTTATTATGACTAAGCTACATGTCTCCAAGGCCCATGTGACGACACCTGCTCGACAGGTCTGGAGGTAGCCTACGTGTCAGGTCAGTGACAGATTTGAGGAGGGAGGATAAACAATCAATGACTTCTAACAAAGAGGTAATGGGGTATCTCCAGCCTCGACCAACAGTCGTTACCCCACCCAGTGGTCTGGCGTTGAATAGGTTTCAGCACGCATAGCTGTCGGAGTAGTATGTAGGGCCGATTAGTACGTTCAAATTTTTCTGAATCCACCGCCCGCCCATTTTTTTTCGAGGACGGAGAAGGATGCAGAAGTATATTGAGGCCTTAATAGAGGTAAAGAGAGTCTACGAGAGGTGGAGAGAGTCTAAGAGAGGTGGTGAGAGTCTAAGAGAGGTAAAGAGAGTCTAAGAGAGGTAAAGAGAGTCTAAGAGTTGTAGAGAGAGTCTAAGAGAGGTGGAGAGAGTCTAAGAAAGGTAAAGAGAGTCTAAGAGAGGTAGAGAGAGTCTAAGAGAGGTAAAGAGAGTCTAAGAGAGGTAGAGAGAGTCTAAGAGAGGTAGAGAGAGTCTAAGAGAGGTAAAGAGAGTCTAAGAGAGGTTAAGAGAGTCTAAGAGAGGTTAAGAGAGTCTAAGAGAGGTAGAGAGAGTCTAAGAGAGTCTAAGAGAGGTAGAGAGAGTCTAAGAGAGGTAAAGAGAGTCTAAGAGAGGTTAAGAGAGTTAGAGAGAGGTAGAGAGAGTCTAAGAGAGGTAGAGAGAGGTCAAGCGAGTTAGAGAGAGGTAAAGAGAGTCTAAGAGAGTTAGAGAGAAGTGGAGAGAGTCTATGAGGGGTAGAAAGAGTCTAAGAGAGGTTGAGAGAGTTAGAGAGAGGTAGAGAGAGGGGGAATGACAGAAAGGGGGAAAGAGAAATCTCTGCAGGTTTCTACGGCTGTCTTCTTTCTCCCCATTCGCTGCCTGGGAGAACAGCTCTCTTGTGCACTTACAACCCCCCCCCACCCCCCCCTCCCATTTCTTCCCAGTGCATTATTCATACACGGGGCCCTGTACTTTTCAATTAAGGCCAATGTCATCGGTGACACGCTGTCAAACGAGTCAACATTGGCAATTGAGCACCACCAATCCCGTGCCGAGGGGATTCAATTTGCTCCCCTTGAAGCGCCACACTCCATTTAATTGGGAGAATCGGGTCTCGACGGCTTTTTAAAGCAAATTACTTGTAACGCTATCTGTACCCCCCCACCCCTTCTCCAAACAGCCTCCATTTGATGCTGCTGAGTACATCTACCCGAGCAAGGCTGTGTAGATTAAAAGTCCCGCTAATTGCCCGAAATTGGGCGAATGCGGTCCCCTGGATGGTATTTGCGTGTGTGTGACGTTTAGGATTATTATCGGGCAGTATTAGCCTTGAAGTTTGTTTTTGTGGCCTTTATGTCTGGGTGATTTGGGCCCGAGTGGCTTGGGGCTATTATAGCTAAGATAATAGAGGGGAATTCAATGTGTGAACAGGGATAGTTAAAATAAAAGTTACCCTCTACTTTTTCCCATTCAGCAGACATCTGGGAGCTGGATTTCCCCCATAGACCCCTTGAGGCTTCCCCCAGGCTTCTACCAGGACCAGCATGGAAGCTCCACAGACAGGATAATAAGACACTAGGAAAAGCTTATTGAAGGTAGTTTTTTTTTTTTTTTTTTAAGTAGTAGTATTTTAATTTATTTATCTGTGTCTTTTCAACAGTTGAGCCCCTAGAGATATGTTTGGGGGTGGGGGAGCTTCAGACTGTTTCTCTGGCTCCCAAACTCATCCAACTCCAGATACAGGGATCTAATTTAAGCACCCTAATTAGACATTTGCTGTCTAGACGGCAGATATTTTAATGCTCTGCCTTTTCACTCCCTGTTGGATTCATGTTGAGTATGTGACCGCAGCCACACTAGAGTGCCTCCCTCAGATTGCTTCCACCTCTTGGGGTGTTAGATCATCGCAACTGATGAGCACCGTGATCACACAGCATTCCTGTTGTAGCCAGAAACAGTAGTCAGATTAGGACGTGGCTTGGATAGGCACCAAACCTGCTTACTCCCTGAAGGGTAAAGTCTTTGTTACTGCACTATGACACCTAAAGTGCAACCGACAAGCATGATGTTGATCTCATCTGCCGGCTTGAATACCGTGTATGTGTAATTGTAGGTCACAATCGGTGAGGAACATAGAAACTGACTGAGAATTCCACAGGTTTCGAATCATCGTCATCTCCCATCCCTGTTGCCTTTGCTGTTACGCAACAAGACGGCCAATGTGTGAATGGTCTACTACGACAGGCCTGTGGATGACTCACATGAGACGCATACCCTGGAAGACTCTGTCTCGCAATGTGTGCTGCCTCCCAAGCTCAGGGCTGTTTGTTCACTAGAAAGCTAATGATTATGGGAGTGGACGCTTCAAATGAAGTCCTGGAGTAAATATGTGCCTTTGGTGAAGGTGCAGATTGGATGTCTCCATCAGCCATGCATCATAGCGACTCTCTCAAGGTAGCAATGAATAGACAGACCCTCTCACTCTGGTTCTTTGTGTCTAGTATTCTCTCCGTCCCCCTCTCCCCCATATTTCAGACACCTCTCTACTTTTCTCTTTTTTCATAGGCCCCCTTCATCTTGTGACTTGGCTTCCCCCCGTGTGTCTGTCAGTCTTTTTCATTCCTCTTTTTGCCACCGCCTTGCATCAGCCAAAGAAGAAAAAAATAAATAACTCCAACCAATCAGCCAATCATACCTCCTCCTCTCCAGCTCCACTTCCTGGACTTGGCCCGTGTGTGTGAGTGTGTGTGTGTGTGTGTGTGTGTGTGTGTGTGTGTGTGTCTGTGTGTCTGTCTGTGTGTGTGTGTGTGTAGCTGTGACTGGCAGCCTGGTGTGTAATGGGGCCTGTTGCTGAGCAGCTCTCTTTCTCTCTCTCTGTCAGAGAGGTGTGTAATCCATCACTGAGCATGCTCACTCCCTCCTGTGCCCAGCCCAGAGGAGGAGAGGATGATGGGAAGGTGGATGACTAGAGGGAGAGGATGATGGGAAGGTGGAGGACTAGAGGGAGAGGATGATGGGAAGGTGGAGGAATAGAGGGAGGAGAGTCAGACAGGGCCTGGGGATGATTAGAGACTGTGAAGGAGAACATACAATCTGGAATAAGAGAGGATAGCAAGAAGTCATGTGACAAGATGCTTTTGTGTCTGTGGGCGTGGCAGTGGTAGTCGGGATCGTTTTTTAATGTTGACAAATTAACAGAGTGGTTAAATAGAGTGGAGTATTAGAAGCATACAGAGTATATACTGTATGTTCCCATGAGACCCTGTGTTGAAGAACCAAACCAACCCAGCAAGCAAAGCGCTGCGCTCCGTATCCACTACTCTGCATTTGCTCTTGTGGATGACATATTATTTCTATTCCGTTGCCACCCTTTCAGAAAGTTTCAACATTTTGTCTGTCTGCGTGTACATTTACCGTATATGTATCATCATAGAGGGCTGTTGCACAAACTAAATGAGTTCCGCTATGCACAGAGATTCTGGAAATTGCCACTGTTGAACTGCTGGAAGATCTTTTTGACAATAGAAGAAGTTGGTGAATCATGCCAACAAAATTACAAAAAACAGGAGAGACGGAAGTGCCAACGTCCGAATGTGGACAGGCGTTATGTTTACGTGGTGGGTTGTAGATGGGAGAAGATGAGAAAGTGTTTGTGGGGGGGGGGGGGAGGCGCAGCTGACCATATAGGACTACTGGCCTATGCTCCACACAGAAAACATGTGGACCTGGTCTCTATTGGAGTCATTGAAGGAGAACTTTGCACAGAATAAGTGTGTCTCTCTGTGCGCACTTTTTTACTTGTAACGTACAATCATACTGCTGGAGTTGGTTGTGTTCCAAGCTGGTATACTGGCCCTGCCTGTGCTCAGAGCAGCATTTTCAAACATTCCCTGCAATCTGAGCCTTTGACCTTAGTGTTGCACTTGGTTTAAATATATTGCGTTTTAGCTGGCTTAATTGTGTTTTATTGGAGACTTTTAAGTCATTGTCACAGCAGTGTAAATAAGCCCGATTCACAAACACCTCTCTCTCTCCCCCTCCTCAGGTGCTGATATGTATAGAGGATGAGCAGTCTAGGAGAGAACTCCTTGGAACCTCTGTGCTCCGACCGGAAACGCAAGCTGTCCACATGTGACACGCCTGGGTTGGGGTAAGTTTTGGCCTGAAGGTTGTGTGTCATTTTGAATGAAGTTTTGTGTGTAACATCGCCCCTAAGTCTTAACTGTTACGGCTTCCCTCTCAGGTGTGACAAGCGGCGGCGAGAGCAGGAGAGTAAGTACATCGAGGAGCTGGCTGAGCTCATCTCGGCCAACCTGGGCGACATCGACAGCTTCAACGTGAAGCCTGACAAGTGCGCCATCCTCAAGGAGACGGTGCGGCAGATCCGTCAGATCAAGGAGCAAGGTAAGAGTGACCTAGTGTTGTTAGCAGATCCGTCAGATCAAGGAGCAAGGTAAGAGTGACCTAGTGTTGTTAGCAGATCCGTCAGATCAAGGAGCAAGGTAAGAGTGACCTAGTGTTGTTAGCAGATCCGTCAGATCAAGGAGCAAGGTAAGAGTGACCTAGTGTTGTTAGCAAATGGCACTGAGATACAGGCTGTTGTTTGTTAGATGGATGGATAGATGGATAAATGACTAGTCTGACAAATAGATACAGGGCTGGATGGATAGCTAGATGGACAGATGGATATATTGATAAGTGGATAAAGTGGATTTTCACTCTTTACTTCTATTATGTTTTCATTTACCTAAATTTACGAGCTCCCTCAAACCTCTCTCCATCTTTTGGTATTTTGGTTTTATTTGTATTTTGTATTCCATCTAGTGTGACCCTGATGGTACGAGCATCTTCTATCTGATAGCTCTCCTAGCCATGCTGCCAGGCTGAAAGCGACCGCATCGGGCCACAGTAGCACTGTCAACACTGTCTCGCCCCTGCATCCATATTTAAAGTGACATTAATAGCACTCAGAATTTCACTGTTTTTCTCTTCTCTTTTTTTGTGAAGAGGGCGGATGGCATGTCATCTGATCAAACGGATTTCAGTCATCTCCTCAAGGGGGGCGGGGGGTATTTCTGGCAGACCCAGCTGTTTGACGTGGGCCTTCCCTTATCTTTTGTGAATCACACCCTAATGACTACATGTGAACTGGACTGACTGGCTTTAAAGTCATCATTTATGCTCTTCATTTCTTTCGTCAGTGTGTGATTTAATGGCTTCTCAAAAAGCAGTGATTGTGTCTGGACACCTTATAGTTACGTATTCATATAGTACCCCCACTTATTTTGCCAGTTGTTAATATATTCCTTTGTGCTCATGATCATGCTCATGATAATTTAATACCTAATCCAAGTAGAGTACTTTGATGTGGAGATTAGTCATTGTAAATTGTGTTTAATTCGTTTATGATATTAGATATTAGTTTTTGAGAACTATGGGCATCAGGGGTTGGACAACAATGTAGAGCCTTGTTGTGTCACAGCCAATGCTGTCATATTATTGGTCGAGCCCTGCCGACCTGTCCCACCCCCCTCAGAAATGCAGCTATGGCTTTGTGAGCTGGCTAGCTCAGACAGATGTGTCTCGGTGGGTGCAGGTGCATGGACGGAGCATTAATTAACATAGTCACCATGTGTGTGTGTGTGTGTGTGTGTGTGTGTGTGTGTTTATGTGCCTGTGTACTGTTGTATTTGGTTTGTCATAGAGAGACCCCCCTTTCTCATCGTGAGGGTTGGCCAGTAATGTGACTTAATCATCCCAATTTCCTCCCATTATGCCACGTGACTGTGCTTTAAGGGAGGGGGGGTTAATAGCTGGTGATTGATAACCGGCTGAGGTGATGACAGGGAGCCGTCTGTTAGAGAGACAGAGTGAAAGACAGACAGACAGAGAGAGAGAGAGAGAGAGAGAGAGAGAGAGAGAGAGAGAGAATGGAAGGGAGGATAGAGGGAGGGGGTGGAGGGAAGGAGGGGTGGGTCAGGTTGTGAAACGGCAGGGGGGAGGGGTGGAGGTGGGAGCAGGAGGTGGAGGAAGCATCTGGGTGACAGATCTCCGAATCTCAGCCATCTCGAGAGGAAGGGGAAGAGGGTACAGCTGCCTCTGACTCTGTGGAGACAGGTTGCCATAGTTACAGGAAGTGAATAATGAAGTGGCACACGGTCTGTTTCTCCCTCTCTCTGTTTCTCCCTCTCTCTGTTTCTCACCATCTCATTCTCCCCCCCCCCCTTCTCTCCCTATCTGTCTCACTCTGCCTTCTCTATCTCTCTCTGTTTGTCTCTCTCACACACACACATCATTCCCCCCCCCCACTCTCTTCTCACACCTGTCTGTCCTACTCTCTCTCTCTCCCCCTCCTCTCCCTCTTTCTCTCCCTCTCACCTCCAGCCTTTGTTCCCCCTCCTGTCTCTCACCCACCCGGCTCATTTTTATTTAAGAGTTGACTGGAGGAGAAGCAGCCGTCTCCTGTCCCCGTGAGCGCAGTGCGCCGTGAAGCGCTAGCAGCGTAGCGTGCCGCTAGCTGACGGAGCGTTGTGAGCCCCTGGTCTTCAGAGAGGCTGAGCGGTAGCGGTGTGCTGCGGTGTGCTGCCATGGCTTAGCGGCGTTAGCACATCTCTAGGTCTCTTCCTCCTGGGAGCTCATCAAATGGAATCATTTCCCCCCCAAACTCGCCCCAGACAGAATCTGCTCTGCATTAATACACAACGCCTGTCTCTCTCTCTCTCTTTTTTTTCTCTGTCTGTCTCTCCCTCTCTCTCGCTGATTCTTCTCTCGCTCTCTGTCCTCTCACCCCTTTTTCTCTCTCGCTCTCTGCGCTACCCACCCCTTTTCCGTTTGAATTTAAAAGCCTGAGACGAGCACATAGTGTACCCTCAATGTAAACCCTCCATCTTAACTCTTGGCTTACGTGAGTTAAAGTGAGTTCTGAGAAGATGTAACTTTCTGGCTGCTCTTGTCGGTTTATGTGGAGGAGAAATTTGAGTTAGGCTGCCCCCTGTTGGTCACTTGTACTGTTCAGCTGAGAGCACGAGGGGAATGGAAGTGAAGTGACAGGTACACACACATTTGACAGTGTGTGTGTTTGTGTTTACGTGTTGTGTTGTGTTTCGATGAATGGTGCTGTGTGTTCCCGACTCAAGACTTGAGGGAAGCCTTAAGAATTGTATTGTGTCCAGGAACATCTGGATAAACTCTCACACCCTTCTCACACATACACATGCACACACACTCCCACACATCCAAAAGCAATCCAGGTGGGGCAGGGCAGGGGCGATTTGAAGGGTTTTATTTAAGATCGGGTGCTCTTCTATCTTAGAACCTGGCTTGAGGAGCGGAGGCTGTATTTTCAAGATGAGAGGCTTCCTGGGCTATGAGATATTTGTTGAGAAAAATGATAAAGTTGTGTCTAGATGCTCTCCCGTATGGTTTCGGTTGGGGTAAGTAAATGCTTGTGGCTGTATGTGTGTGTGCGTGTGGGTGTGCGTGTGCGTGTTTCTTCTAACCCATGTTTTTTTCCTCTTTTGTAGGAAAAGCCTCGTCCAACGATGACGATGTCCAAAAAGCTGACGTGTCCTCAACAGGCCAGGGCGTCATTGACAAGGACCACCTCGGGCCGCTCCTCCTGCAGGTGAGCACAGGCTTGAGGGTCGAAGGTCATGGACCTCTGACCTCTACATAGTATGCACTCAGAAACGGAGAATGCAGACAGCTTTAGCCACTGATTGAGTACTGGAGAATGTCTGTGATACAGAAGACAGCATGTGGATTGTATGCTAATGAGAAAGCAGTGGACATTTCTTCTCTCTCTCTCTCTCCACTCTTTTTGCCCCTCCCTCTCTTTCCTCTTCATTCCTCTCTTAACACCTCCCATCTGTTTTGGGTTAATCTCCATCCCTCCCTCCTCAGCCCTTCTTCTTAATCTCTCTGTCCTTTAATTTTAAGCATCTCCTCATTCCTTCTTCTCTCTCTGTGCTGCGTCTCTCTGTTATTCTTGGGCTTCTGCTCTTCTATTCAACTCCTTCCAACATCTAGATGTTTCCGTGTGCAAGTATTCATTCAGCCGGCCGCTTCATTTGTGACTTACAATACAGTGATGAGCCATTTTGATCAGTACATGTCCTATGAATCTTCTCTGTGTTCCTAATCTGTGATGAGTTCCTTCTCTTTATCTGGACTTTCTATCACGTCTTGTATTATTTCTCCATGGTTCCCACTCTGGTTCTGAGTGTCTTGTTCTGACTTCTTCTCCTACAGGCCCTGGACGGCTTCCTGTTTGTGGTGAACCGCGAGGGCAGCATCGTGTTCGTGTCGGACAATGTGACGCAGTACCTGCAGTACAAGCAGGAGGAGCTGATCAACACCAGCGTCTACAACATCCTCCACGAGGAGGACCGCGAGGACTTCCACAAGAACCTGCCCAAGGCCAACGGTGAGTACCACACTTCCACTCGGGGAGAGAGAGAGAGAGACGGGGCGCTTAATCAGGCGCTTCTAACCAAAGGTGGACGACCCAGGTTGTGACAAGTAGAACTCCTACTCACTCCTTCATTCAGCTGTTTTTGGAAAAGGGAAGCTTGATAGAGCGCTGGCCTAGTATTCCTCATTCTGACTGTGAGGGACCGGGCGGTCATCCCACGTTTGGGATGTTTGCTGACTGGAGTTAGTGGTGAAGATGGAGGAAACCACTGTGGAAGAGTCTTTTTTTTTTTTTTTTTTTTTTTTTTACAAAACTATAGTCTAAACAAACAAACATAAATACAGACTTAAACATTACTCAAAAAACCAGCAAACTAGTCAAACAATATTCCAACAATTTCTACTTCACCTCACAACAAGCAAGTACTCCTTCTCTTCCACCTCTTCCAAAGGAATGAGGCACCATTAAATAATGCTGCCCATTGGGCTAAATTGGACCAATCATGTCAGTGGGGTAACCCTCCCCACTTTAATCCTATAGACTATAAATACATTATTAATTATTAATTGCATTAACAAATACATAAACCCACCACAAAGTTCACCATTTCACCCATAACCATACATTTACAATATTTACCCCTCTTACACACATATTGTTAACATACATACATAACACACGTGACATCAAACACCCCTCAAGAGAATTCCCTTCTCTTCCCACCGTGGGACGTGGAGAAATACTGCTCCTGAGCAGCAGTACGGGAGTGCTGTGTGTGTGTGTGTGTGTGTGTGTGTGTGTGTGTGTGTGTGTGTGTGTGTGTGTGTGTGTGTGTGTGTGTGTGTGTGTGTGTGTGTGTGTGTGTGTATGAAGCATGGTTGGGTATGAAAATGGAGAGTAACTGTGACCTGACATGATAGTGGGTACCGCACTATATGACAAGGTGGGTATTTACAATAAACAGGTGGGCGGTGACAATTGTGGATTAAATGTGTTGTGTTATACCGCGGAAAAACTGCGTTGCAACCATCTAGTGCTTCTCCTGGCTGTCTGGCTCCGTTCATAGGATCCACCTCCTGGATTGTACATTTCATTAAGCAATGTTTGCAAATCCAGAGGGTTGATGCAAAGTACGCAGGAGGTGTTTAATGCCTGAGCCAGGGATGCCACCTCTGGTTCATCTGCCTCTCCGCCTTGTGTAGTGGACCCTCGGGAATATAAAGTGTGACCTCTGGTTTACTCGTCATGCCAACTGTCGTTCACAGTTAGACGTGTGGGATGAAAGGGACTGGAGAGGATGTGAGGCATTTTTTCAAGTTTTTTTTTTTTTCGCACTCTTTGAGTTGTAGAGGTTCTTAAAACAAGCAAGAAAAACTCTTTCACACAATGTCACTTCTACTCCTCTGTCCTCCTTTCTTTCTCTCGCTGCCTTTCCTCACTCCAGTACATGTCATTACTAGAAGCCTCCTTGCACACCTTAGACAAAGCAAACACCCTGTTAGTATTAACACACACACACACACACACACACACACACACACACACACACACACACACACGTACCCTGTCTCTGTAAACACACACACACATGCACCCTGTCTCTGTGTGCACATAGACACACACACACACACAAAGACACCCTGTCACTACACACACATGCACCCTGTCTCTGGGCACGCACACAACCACACACACAAATGCATGCATACAAAGTAGTCAGCCTTGTACTGTGTACAAACACACAAATGAGCTGAAGCGGAGCGGTGCGTTCTGTCAATCAAAGCGGTCCAGACAAGTGCGAAAACCATTCCTCTGTTTTATTCAGGCCCCTCCTCAGTCAGCTGGAAACGACGACAGTCAGCTGCCTGCCTGCCTGCCTGCCACTCCTGAATTATGCAGCAGGGCCCTCCCCTCCTCTCAGCTCTCTGACACTACCCTGTCAGTGATACAGCTGTGTGTGTGTGTGTGTGTGTGTGTGTGTGTGTGTGTGTGTGTGTGTGTGTGTGTGTGTCTGTGTGTGTGTGTCTGTGTGTGTGTGTCTGTGAGAAAGAGAGAGTGCTGTGTGTGAAAATAGTGTTCAGGTTTGTGTGTGTGTGTGTGTGTGTGTGTTTGTGTGTGCTGATCTGCTCTGTATTTATGTGTGTGAAGTGAATTCAACTAAGCACACAATTGATGTTCATATAGGAAAGGTGATGTGCAGTCAACACGTCCGTAGGTGTCCCTTGTTTAAGGCAATCAGTAGCTTCTGCGCAGTAGAATCAACATGGTGAAGGGTTTAACTGCCACTGATGCGCTAAGCCAGCTCCATTCCAAAGATGGAGAAAAAAAGAAACTGACTTTGCTTGACACGGCATGGTGCAGTCTGGCTCAGCTGAAGCCTGGTAGTTAATGAATACAGATACAGGATGAATAATGTTATAGAGCTCCATTCTGAGAACATTTGTGCCTTGCGGACCACTGGTCTGCAGGTGGAAGGAAGTGTGTGCAGGTGTTTTGTGTGTTAGTGTTAGAATATTTGCATTCACAGTGTGGCTCTGGTTTTGGTTATTATATTTTGTGTGTGTGTGTGTTTGTTTTGTTTGGGTTTGGTTACGATTCATTGCACTGCTGCACACTGTGTTGGAGCCCCTTTAAGCTAATTTTATTTGCTGATGAGGTTTTCTGATGAGGTGTGTGTGTGTGTGTGTGTGTGTGTGTGTGTGTGTGTGTGTTTATAAATGGTGTGTGTGTTTTTGTGTGTGCATTTAGCTTGATGTGCCTCCAACATGGGGTCTTTATATATATATATGTGTGTGTGTGTGTGTGCAACTCGCTGTGGCTATTTATAAATCTCATTAATTATGAATTTGTTTGCTGGGCCCTGGCAGCTCTGTGATTAACTCCTCAGTAGACCCCCCCCCCACACACACACACACACACACATACACACACACACACACACACAACCACCTCCAACATGACATTGTCTCCCCATCTCTCACTCTTGCCTTAAAAAATGCTTCTAATTCATTTTCGGTCCCCCTCACCCCCTCTCTCTCGCTGTCTCTTTCTCCCTCTCAGGCTCTCCCTCCCTCTCAGATTTATCCATTTTCCTCCCTCTCTCTCTTTACTCTCTTAATCCCTCTTCTTTCTATTCCACCTCCTCTCCTCCTCCTGAATATCTGCCTTCACTTCCTCTCCCGGCATCTTCCTTCCCCTCTGCCTCTTACCACATGTGTTATGATGGGAGTTTAAAAGTGTGTGTGTTTGCTGTGAGTCTTTTGGTAGTGAGGATGGGAGTTAAAAGTGTCTGTGTTAGCTGTGAGTCTTTGGGTAATGAGGATGGGAGGTGTTTGGAGGTTCTCAACAGTAGCTGATGCTGACTGATTAGTCATCCATCTACTCTGAAGAGCTTCTGGTGAGGAGCCTTAGGCATAAGCCAGGCTCTCAGCAGCCAGGTAGAGGTGGGTTTGACTGAGGTCTGTTTGACTGAGGTCTGTTTGACTGGGGTCTGTGTGACTGAGGTCTGTTTGACTGAGGTCTGTTTGACTGGGGTCTGTGTGACTGAGGTCTGTGTGACTGAGAACTGTTTGACTGGGGTTTGTGTGACTGAGGTCTGTGTGACTGATCTGGGGTCTGCTAAGGTCTGGTTGACTGGGGTCTGTTTGACTGGGGTCTGTGTGACTGAACTGGGGTCTGTTTGACTGAGGTCTGTTTGACTGAACTGGAGTCTGTTTGACTGAGGTCTGTTTGACTGAACTGGAGTCTGTTTGACTGAGGTCTGTTTGACTGAACTGGGGTTTGTTTGACTGGGGTCTGTTTGACTGAGGTCTGTTTGACTGAACTGGAGTCTGTTTGACTGAGGTCTGTTTGACTGAACTGGAGTCTGTTTGACTGAGGTCTGTTTGACTGAACTGGAATCTGTTTGACTGAGGTCTGTTTGACTGAACTGGAGTCTGTTTGACTGAGGTCTGTTTGACTGAACTGGAGTCTGTTTGACTGAGGTCTGTTTGACTGGGGTCTGTGTGACTGAGGTCTGTTTGACTGAACTGGAGTCTGTTTGACTGAGGTCTGTTTGACTGGGGTCTGTGTGACTGAGGTCTGTTTGACTGAACTGGAGTCTGTTTGACTGAGGTCTGTTTGACTGGGGTCTGTTTGACTGGGGTCTGTGTGACTGAGGTCTGTTTGACTGAACTGGAGTCTGTTTGACTGAGGTCTGTTTGACTGGGGTCTGTGTGACTGAGGTCTGTTTGACTGAGGTCTGTTTGACTGGGGTCTGTTTGACTGGGGTCTGTGTGACTGAGGTCTGTTTGACTGAACTGGAGTCTGTTTGACTGAGGTCTGTTTGACTGGGGTCTGTGTGACTGGGGTCTGTTTGACTGGGGTCTGTTTGACTGAACTGGAGTCTGTTTGACTGAGGTCTGTTTGACTGGGGTCTGTGTGACTGGGGTCTGTTTGACTGGGGTCTGTTTGACTGAGGTCTGTTTGACTGGGGTCTGTGTGACTGAGGTCTGTTTGACTGAGGTCTGTTTGACTGAGGTCTGTGGACTTTTACACAGGATGCTCTCAGGAACATGTGCCATACACTGTGCAATTACAGTGCCCTCCACAAATATTGGCACCCCTAGTGAATATGAGCTAAACAGGCTATAAAAAATATGTCTTTGCTGTTTATCCTCTTGGTCTTTCACTCAAAATATTCACAAAAATCTTGCCTTTTCATTGAAGTAAAATGAAAGAAAAAAAAACTGTTGACATTAAATAAATATTTTTCCCCAAAAACATGTGTGCCACAATTATTGGCACCCCTAGAAAAATCTTTAATTCAAATCTAACTGAAGTATATTTCCAGTCATGTTTGACATTTTTAAGTTCACCTGTTTGATAAGGAAATCTTATGAGGTCAACCATGACTTCCAGTTCCACTGGCGTACAAATATGAAGTGACACAGGCCAAATTCCATTAGTCATTCATCACTATGGGAAAGACCCAAATAACACAGTGACGATGTGCGACGAAAAGTTGTTGAGCTGCACAAATCAAGAAATGGACACAAGAAAATCTTTAAACAGTTGAAAATACCCATTTCCACTATCATGGAAATAATTAAGAAGTTTAAAGCGAAAGGAGGTGTTAAGAATCAGCCTGGAAGAGGACGTGTCTGTACATTGACCCCACGCACCGTGAGGGGGATGGTTCTACTGGCAAAATAATCTCCAAGGAACACAGCTGGAGAATTGTAGAGGTTAGTTGAGTATTGGGGTCAGAAAGTCTCCAAAACTACCATCAGACGCCACCTCACCACAAGTTGTTTCTGAGGGTTGCCAGAAAAAAGCCTCTGCTGTCAATCGACAACAAACAAAAGCGCCTACAGTTTGCCAAATGTCAGTTATATGGTCAGATGAAACCAAAATAAAGCTTTTTGGCAACAAACATCAAAGGTGGGTTTGGCGTAGACAGAAAGATGGCCATATAGAAAAGCACCCCATACTCAATGTGAAGTATGGTGGCGGATCTTTGATGTTGTGGGGCTGTTTTTCTTCCAAAGACCCTGGACATCTTGTTAGGATACCAGGTATCATGGACTCCATCAAATACCAGCAGATATGAAATGAAAACCTAACAGCCCCCTCCAGTAAGCCCTAAAATGGGCCGTGGTTGGACCTTCCAGCAGGACAATGATCCAATGCACACCTCAAAATCAACACAAAAATGGTTCACCGACCACAGAATAAAGGTTTTGCCATGGCCATCACAGTCCCCTGACCTAAACCCCATAGAAAATCTGGGGGAAGAACTGTAGCCAAGTCTACAAACTTTGACCTCAAATTCTGAAGGATCTGGAGAGATACTGCATGTAGGAATGGTCTCAGATCCCGTGCCATGTGTTCACTAACCTCATCACGCATTATAGGTGAACTTAGAGCTATTATCTTGGCAAATGGAGGCTGCACAATACATTACATAAAGGAGTGCCAATAATTGTGGCACACATGTTTTTGGAAAAAAATCTTTTTTTAATGTCAATGTTTTTTTATATATATATAATTTTACTTCAGTTAAAAGGTAAGATTTTTGTGTATATTTCGAGTGAAAGACTGAGAGGATAAACAGCAAAGACATATTTTTTCATAGCCTGTTTTGCTCATATTCATTAGGGGTGCCAATAATTGTGGAGGGCACTGTATGTATAGCATGGCTTATGTCTTGATGCTCTCATGCAAACATGGATAACATTCTGTAGTTTAAGAAAACAATAATTTTATTTCATTTTATGCACATATTTACATTTTGTGGGAGTCCCGGGAAGCTTTCTGTGTTTCTGCCACTCCCACAAACGCATCTGTTTCTTCCCACCCGCACACCGTGGATCAAAATGAGTTTGTGCTGCACTGTTTTGGGCCAGGACCCGCGGGAGTGCAGCCTCTTACTCCAGGCCTGCTTTAAGTGATGCATCAGTATCGCTCAAGTCAATACCAATAATCAGGCCGGAGATTTGCCTTAGGTAAATGTTGCTAATGTTTGTGTGAAGATTACATGGGGTGTTTAAAGGTGACCCCTGTGTGTGTGTGTGTGTGTGTGTGTGTGTGTGTGTGTGTGTGTGTGTGTGTGTGTGTGTGTGTGTGGAGGAGTACGGGGCTCCTAATGAGAATAGATAGGGCCGTTGCTGCATCCCTTGCCCTTCCTCCGCTCTGCATGCTGGGATATTGGAAATCGACTTGCCGGCTGCATTAATCCTATGCTTCATTAACTGGGCCATCAGAAGCGGAGGAGCCCATGCTTTTTCTCTCTGTTTGTCTTTGGGGCTAGAGGCAGCGGAGGAGGGGAGGGGAGGCGGGTTATAATGGCTGGCTCAGCTTCTCTTTATAGACCTCTCAGTTACAGCCCTAAGATGAGGCATGAACCTCTCAGGCGAGTGTGTGTGTGTGTGTGTGCGTGTGTGTTTGTGTTTTAAGTGCGTGTGTGTTAGTGTTTTGCGTGCGTGTGTTTATTTTGTGTGTTTACGAGGGTGCTGTGTGCACACCTATGCGATTCAGATGTATTTTGAATATTTAACTTGTGTGTCTGTGTTTGTGTAGAGGTTTGTTTCTGTGTGTGTTTGTTTGTGCAGGACTTAATATGATTATGTAAATGTTTTAGTTCCAGCATGCTTGTGTATTTAAATCCTATATGTATGAACTCCGTGTTTGGGATGTTTTCCACATTCAAATAACTCTGTTTATGCTGAGGTGAAGAGTGTTGTAGACACGCCTGAAGTCTTTTCCACCTCACTTTGGACCTTGGACCTTTTTAAGATTATTTTCATGTTTTTTATTTGTAAATATTTAAAGAATAAGGATTTCTTCACAAGCAGTAGTTTGTTTTCACATGTTTCGTGGCTTATAGACCATGGCAATTCAATTGTAATGTTTTCTGGTGTGTACTTTTACTAAAGGGGGGTGTGTCTGTGCCTGTGTTTGTGTTAAAGTAAATGGAGTGACGTGGGGGGACGAGGCTCCCCGTCAAAAGAGTCACACCTTCAACTGTCGCATGCTGGTGAAGTTTGGCCACACCCATGGCCACGGCCCTTCAGAAGAGACACCGGGCGGTGCCCCCCGCTACGAGATCATGCAGTGCTTCGCCCTCACACAACCAAAAGCCATGATGGAGGAGGGAGAAGGTACACACACACACACACACACACACACACACACACACACACACACACATAAATACGCACCAGTGGCGGCTGGTGGTTTTTAAAGTTAGGGAGGAAGGACTGTGCGCCTGGTTGCCATTGGCCTGCTTATTCCGTTGGTGGCATAAGTATGTGAGATACAAGTTGTTTCAGGGTGTTTTTGTGGACTACAGTACTACAAAATAGCAGGCAGGGATACAAGTGATACAAAGCCACCAGTGTGGCACCATTGTACTTAAAAAGCTGGTTTTGACTAGACAAGGCCAGAAGGAAAGGATGCAAAGCCAATTAGTCAAATCAGTGTTCATGCCGCCCAGGCCGTAGCCGCCGCTGGCCTGGAACGGAGGCTGCTGATATTTTCCCCCTCAATTACTAAAGCTATTGGTTATTATTTGACTTATTTATTTTCAGCTGCAATTGTTTTAAGAAAAATTAAGGCACAAGACCAAAAGTGATGCCATTTAAAATGCTCTGAATCATTCACTAACATCCTTTCCACAATATTAACAAGTTACAAAGGCAACAAGTAAGAGAACATTATTTCAGAACTATTAACATGGGCTGTTAGCCTAACATTGTTTGTGGCAAATGTGGATGTTAATGGATGTTTCAGAATGTTGGTCATTTGTAGGCTAATTAGAATACACGAAACACATCACGTTCTGAAACATTCATTAACAATTTCCATTCAGAATGTAAGCTGACGAACGTGAACAGTCAGACTAACAATAGGCGTATGAACGATTTAAAAACAAAACAATACAGCCGATTGTTTTTTTATGGTACCAGTGAGCTATAAGTATTTCGCATACCAGTTAAAATTAACGGCAGCGGTTTTACCATTGGGTTTAGTAACTTGGATTTTTGGAACAGGTTTCCCTGTTGTTTTGATACTAACCTTCTCTCTGTAGCTCAATGAATGAAACGGTTTGTTCAATAAAACATGAACAATATCTTCGTTTTCCATTGCACATCCTCTTTATTTGCAATCTTTCTACAACAATCTTTAAGGGTGACGTGTTATCGATATCCTTCTGCAGAATGGTATTAATGTCTAATCCCCTCCATCCAACGCCAAATCCGTTGTTTATTGGTTAAGCGATGTTGGCGCAGACTCAGACGCTAGGGAGGTCTTTCCTCCCCTGGGCAATGTAAGTGAATGAGCCCCACGAGCCGCCAGTATCAGAGACAGATTACATTGATCTCAATGGGAGCCAAAGGGAGGACGTCCTCCGTGCAGTAATTTCTTGTTGGGATAGGGGGTGCTAATGTTATTTTAACTCAGGGAAACAAATTACAATATGCATAGTATTAAATACTGATATCAAACTGCATTTTTAAAGGAGTTTAGTCAGTTCAATTACAAAAATACATTTCTCAAAAAGTTTGGGGAGGTTCTTCCTCCGTTTCCTCAATGGAAGAACCTCCTCTGACACACACACACACACACACACACACACACACACACACACACACACACACACACACACACACACACACAAACACACACAAACACACACACACTTTCTCCCTTTACACACCGTCACCTCTAGCTCACAAGCCAGGTTCACATGTTGGCATCAAGTAACTCATCCCCTGACCTGAAGTCCCGGTCCTGGTCTGTGTGCATCTTAATCATCCCCCATCACAACTCAATTAGCCTTAACACCCGGCTATGGCAGCCTGCAGAGTCTTACTGTATGTGTTTGTTTGTCTTAGAGGCCCAAACACATTCACAGTTTCACCTTTTTTCTCTTAAACGGTTGGTGTTTCCACCGCTCTCTGTAACCAGGCCGTGTGTTTTTCGACTTGTTTGTAATGCGTGCTGAAAATGCATCTCTGTTTCAGACCTGCAGTCCTGTATGATCTGCGTGGCTCGCCGTGTGACGGCCATGGAGAGGATTGAGAGCTTCAACACCAAGCACGAGCTGTCAGGTGAGACACCCCGCCTTACACCAGTCCTGTGCTGATTTATAACCCAGCACACTGGAGCACACCGCGTCATCCTCCAATCACAGGACCGCATACTGGAGCACACAGCGGCATCCTCCAATCACAGGACCGCATACTGGAGCACACAGCAGCATCCTCCAATCACAGGACAGCATACTGGAACACACATCAGCACCTTGTCAGTCACAGCTCTGTACAGTAGAACACTTGGGAGAATTCCCTAATCATGTCAGTACACAAACTAGACAAGACGGTAGCAGTTTGCAATTACATTGTTGCAGACTTGACAACAAAGCAGCATTAACCAATAACAAATTGCTAACAAATTGCAATTAAACTTGAATATAATATATATAATATATAATTGTTGCTTTTTCTTACTCTGTTGGTGTATCACGAAACCAGGCAAGCTGATCCAGATAGACCAGAGTTCTCTTCGAGCCACCATGCGTCCAGGCTGGGAGGACCTTCTGCGCAGATGCATTCAGATGTTCCTGCAGCACAGTGATGGCCAGCCCTGGTCCCATAAGCGGCACTACCATGAGGGTAGGTGTACCGCAGCTCTGCTCTGTTCAAAACCAGCGGAGAGAGTCGAGGTGTAGAACGTCCTTCCTCACGAAGTTTAATCAACTGTCTGCTATTGTGGAATAGCATTAAGCAGAAGAAGAACCTATAGGCAACTTGGTGCAAGTTTGACTTGTTGTGGTGATGATCAAACATCATGTATACATATACCTACATTTCTATCTCTCCACCCACCAACCCATCCATCCATCCATCCATCTCTGTCTCCTACTCCAGCCTACCTCCAGGGTCAAGCTGAGACCCCCCTCTACCGTTTCTCCCTGTCCGACGGCACGCCAGTCACGGCTCAGACCAAAAGCAAAATGTTCCGCCACCCCATGACCAACGAGCCCCAAGGCTTCATATCCACACACCTCCTCCAGAGGTAAGGCCCTCGAGCTCCACACACCCTGCACCCTCTACCTGCACAGAGCACCATGCTGCAGCCAGCCAGACCTCACTCCACTGCATACACACCTGACTCTACTGCTTGATTTGTAAACAAAAAAAATGAAATAAAATGAAACGGATGGTCTGCCGCGTCTCTTCATGATTAGATGGTGACTTACATACACAATTGTCGTTAATCCAGAAGGAATGGAAGTTTTACAAGGTAGATGGTTTTTGTCCCAGAGTGTTCTGGGGTGGATGGCACCCCACTTCAGCTCTGCTTGAGCCTTACCTAACCCTCACTGCTCTTCCCATCTCCACAGGGAACAGGGTGGCTGTCGCCCGGGCCAGCCTGGTGGCATGATGCAGGGGGGCATGAGGCCGCAGGGCATGGGCAATGCCAACCCCAACGCCCAGATGAACATGGGGCCCGGTGGGGGCATGGGGATGGGCGGCATGGGCATGAACCGAGGTTACGGGATGAACGAGCAGGGCCACATGGGTCACATGGGGCAAATGGGGCAGATGGGTGGTGGGTATGGGGGCAATGCAGGCCCCGGAGGGGGCATGGGCAACAGGATGATGCAGATGAACCAAATGAACCAAATGAACCAGATGAATCAGATGAATCAAATGAGTCAAATGAATCCCATGAACCAGATGAATCCCATGAGTCAGATGAGTCACCCCGGCCCCGGCATGCAGCAGGCCCATCAGCAGCCTCCGTTCCAGGCCAGCGGCGGCTACGGCCTGGGCGTCATGAACAGCCCCACCAGCAGCCCCGGCATGAACGGGCCCCAGCAGAACCTACTCATGTCGCCACGCAACAAAGGCAGCCCCAAGATGGGCGCCAGCCAGTTCTCCCCAGGAGGTAAGCAAGACGACATGATGAGGGGAGCCCAGTTTGGCATGACGGAGAGGGAGAGGGAGAGGGAGGGAAGGAGAGAGGAAATTGCTCTGGTGTTCTTAATTCATTTCAGTTTCCATTTGCTGACAGGTTTGCTTCCAGAAAGGCTTTACATGTTATCATACATTAGTCAGTTGGCTAAATTGAGTTATTTAAACTGTTTACTGCTAAATAAAATAAAATAAAAAGCAGTACATTGGGAACTGTTAAGACACAGCTAATCAGTAAGTATCGGTATGGAATCCATAATACTGTGGCTATCAGAGGCAGTAGAGTTCCAAGGGGTATGGTGCAGTTTAATAAAGTCTGACCGTCTTGTCTCATCCTTCAGGTATGCACTCCCCCATGGGTCCAGGCAGTGTGGGTGGAGGAAGTGGTCTGGGTGGAGGTGGGGGCAGCAGCTCCTTCTCCAGCAGCTCTCTGAATGCCCTGCAGGCCATCAGCGAAGGGGTGGGGGCCTCCCTGCCCTCCCTGCCCTCGGCCTTGACTGCAGCCTCCCCTGCCCACAAGCCCGACAGCTCCCCCAGCATCCACTCCACCTCCTCTTCCTCCGCAGCCGCCCAGCCCAACCAGGCCTGCAGGCCTCCAGTGCCAGGCCATGGTGACTCTAAGAGCCCAGGGGCGGCCTTCGGGTCTGGGCCGGGGGAGCACCACCACCCCCTGCACCACCAACACCACGGCCACCCGCACCCTAACGACAGCAGTGGGTCAGAGCGGCCAGACAGCCAGGCACCTGGGGGAAATAACAAAGAGTCAGGGCCGGAAGGGAGTGGAGAGTCGGGGGCCTCTACCACAGAGCCAGCCAGAAGAGTGCCTGATGGTAAGGGCCACAAGAAGCTGCTGCAGCTCCTGACCTCCCCCACGGAGGAGATCGGTCTGGGGGTGGGAAACGGGCTATCGGGGCCCCCGTCGGCTCCCGGCGCTAATAACCCTGCTGGCATGGAGGGTAAAGAGGCGGGCTGTGTAACTAGCCCCTCCTCCACGGGTGTGTCCTCCTCCTCCAACCCTCCAATGGCGGGAGGAGGGGCTCCTGGAGGGGGTGGGCCGGGCTCTCTTGCCATGAGCTCCTCCCACTACACGGCCTCGCTGCAGGAGAAGCACAAGATCCTGCACAAGCTGCTGCAGAACGGCAACACTCCCGACGAGGTGGCCAAGATCACCGCCGAGGCCACCGGGAAGATCCCCACAGCACACGAGGCCGCCATGGCAGCCGCGGCAGCAGGAGATCTGGGTGGGGCCTCGGGTGGCGGGGCTGGGTCGGCGGGGCCTGGGGGCGGAGGAGCGGGTGGATCGGGGCCCGTGGTGGAGCCCAAGCAGGAGCAGCACAGCCCCAAGAAGGAGAAGACCCACGCGCTGCTCCACTACCTCCTCAACAAGGACGACGCCAAAGAGCCCGCCGACGTCAAGCCAAAGCCAGAGGAGCTGGAGGGGAAGGGGCCAACTGGGGCCCTGGGCTCTGCCCCCGGAGCAGAGAGTATGGAGGGCAAGATCAAGTCAGAGCCGTCTGATGAGGTGAAGCCCGCAATAAACACAGACACGCACACAGACACGCACACAGACACGCACACAGACACGCACACAGACACGCACACAGACACGCACACAGACACGCACACAGACACGCACACAGACACGCACACAGGGTCTTTATAGACCAGTGAAGGACAGCTGTATCACTGACTTTGTATTCATTGACAAAAGAGGAGACGAGGTCTAGATCCGTTGTTTACTTTCCCTCACTTCTATGAAGTGTGTGAATAAATAGTTGGGGGAGACCAGCAGCAGTAGTAGTTTTGCAGCAGTGATGTCCAGCACTAATGCAGTGATCTAGCACAGGGAGGAGAACTGAAGTAGCAGCCTACGCCCTGTTAGGCCTGCGGGTACGTTGATGGCGTCATTTAGCAGCATTTCACTGACCCAGGTTTCTGTGGTTGCTAATCACGGCAGCTGATGATTTCGATTTTTTTTAAATGAAACCAGCTCCAGTGTTCTCCCAGGTAGGCTTTTGCACACTGTGAAATGCTTTGGTTCCAACCTGGCTAGAGGTGCAACCAGGTGAGCGCTGATTACAGCGGCTGCAGGATCATTTAGAGCAGCGAGGAGCTAACTGTACCCCAGCTGCCCGCGGCCATGCAGAATTACTGGCGCTAATCACAGTTCTGGAGAGGTGTGAGAGTGATTCTCTAACTGCTCTGAGAAATAAGGATGGAAATTGATGAAATGTTTTTGGAAAAGAATAGATGTGAGAGAACAGACATTTTGTTATGACCGTGCCATAGATATAGAATAGTTTCAGCTGTAATGCGGAATAGAACACAATAGCTGGAAAGTGTTAGGTGTGTATTAAGTGTGTGTGTGTGTGTGTGTGTGTGTGTGCTTGTGTGTGTGCTTGTGTGTGTGTGTTTCAGCTGGATACTTTCCTGGGATTGAAGAACTCAGGAGAATTTCACCCGGATCAGGGCATGGGGGGTGTGTCCAGTGATGGAGGAAGCAAGCCCCAAGGGTTTCCTGATGAGGGTGCACAAGGTAACATGCTCTGCTTCTCAGTGTACACTGCTAGCTGATGCAGCCCAGATGGGACTGAGACTGCCACATATGCATGCTCCATGAGTTTCCTGTATTCATAGTCGTAAAGAGAACCTAGTATGCTTTTTCCTTTCCCTTTAGTGGGTTATATAGCTTTCTGTGCATCTAAACGGTCTGCAAAGTTACAAAGCGTTGTAGTCTTAAGTAGTATGTATTTCACTTTTACGTACTTCACTACTGTGCTTCCCACTCACTACTTGAGGTTCCATACTGTGGAAGTGTTCCTAACTGTCCTGTCTCATGGGTCAGGCATGAGGAGCCCTGCGCTGGGGCCAGGGGGCAGAGTGCCCTTCCAGAGAGCCATGTCTGTAGACGGGAAGCTGGTGGGTTCAGGGGGGGCGGCCGGCAGACGCAGTGCTCCCATGCCCATCAAGCAGGAGAGCCTGGACGGACAGCGCATGATGGGGACGCCTGCCGACAACTTCCCCGGGAACATGGGTGTGTGTCCACGCGGCGTTGGAACAAGTAAACTGATTTAGTTATTTCTTTCTCCTACTCTGTCCTTCACTTGCTCTTCTCTTTGTTCTCTCATTCTTTCACTTGCATCTTCCCTCCTAAAACGTGTGTCTTGCTCCTTCTCCTTGCCTTCCTCCCTGTCCACCTCCAGCAAGCTTGCTTGTGAGTTAAGTGTGCGCGCTGTGATTTGTGTCCCTCCAGGAATGATGAACCGAGGCATGTCAGTTCCGCAGAGCTCCCCCATGGGGGGGTCAGGGGACTGGATGCCCCACTCCAGTGCCAGTCCTGTGGGCTCAGCTGGTGGCCCCCCCTCCATGGCGCGCCCCCCAGGCATGGACTACAACTCCAAGGGCATGATGGGAGGCCACATGGTCAGCCGCTCCAACAGCGTGCCCGGCACCAGGTCCATGCTACAGCAGCAGCTCATGGATATGGGTATGTGTGTGTGTGTGTGTGTGTGTGTGTGTGTGTGTGAGAGAGAGAGACAGAGAAGGAGAAAGAGGCACGAAGGATGATGACTGTATTTTTGAAAGAGCATGGTAAATAATTTGAGTAGAGTTTCAGCAAGTATGTAGATGCAAACATGTGATCTTGTGGTTAGGGAGTTGGAGTGAAGGAGCGAGAGTGTGTAAGGCTTTCTGAATTGATTGGACATATTTAATGCTTAACATTCGGATGAATCACTACCATAATTCATCATCATCATCATCATCATCATCATCATCATCATCATCATCATCATACACAGTATGAAATGCTAATTAGAGGCTTTCAGTGATGAAGTGGATGTAGACAGGGGTATTATGACGACTAAAGAGTGTATTTCAAGGAGTGTGTGTGTGTGTGTGTGTGTGTGTGTGTGTGTGTATGAACCTTGCAGTTTTCCCATGTATAAATAGTAACAATGTACTGTTGGCAACAGCCGGAGTAAGAGCATTGTTGCTGTTGATTTGTGTTGAGATGACTAATCCTCCAAGCAGTCATATAAACCTCTTGGCCCTCGGTCTGTCCACAGGTTCCAGTGATATGAATATGGGCATGAGTCAGTTCAGTCAACAGTGTCCAGCCGGCCAATCACCCTCCTGGTCCGACAATATGATGGGGATGGACAACAACAGGTAATTGCACAGACTGTGCTGAACTGGGTCACGTTATTAAGCAAGAAGCCCCTCTGGGGGAGAAGAGGCAGCTTTGAGTGTGTGTGTGTGTGTGTGTGTGTGTGTGTGTGTGTGTGTGTGTGTGTGTGTGTGTCTGTCTGTCTCTGTGTGTGTGTGTGTGTGTGTCTGTTTGTGTGTGTTTGTTTTGTTGATTGAGTGTGTAATCCTTCAATCACACCCCCTGCTGCTAGCTTCTGCTCCCTACTCTACATGTAGATTTAGCTGGCAGTATGGTGGCCATCTGTGTTTTCTCACATTGTGGTGCGAACGTGCCTTGGCTATTTGGATAACTCTGTGTATGTGTGTGTGTCTGTGTTTGCTTGTGTGCATGTGTCTGTGTCTCCGTGTGTGTGTGTGTGTGTGTGTGTGTGTCTGTGTGTGTGTCTATCTGCCCATGTCTGTCTTGCTGGTTGCACGTCTCTTTTTTACGATGTGAGTGTGTGTACATGTGCCTTCTTAACTATATGCATGTGTACATCCCTCTGTGTGTGTGTGTGTGTGTGTGTGTGTGTGTGTGTGTGTGTGTGTGTTTGCGATGCAGGCGTCAGTTTGGGAGCAGCCTGGATGAGCTGCTGGTCCCTCCATCCACCAGTGAGGGTCAGAGTGATGAGCGGGCTCTGCTGGACCAGCTGGACTCGCTGCTCAACACCGACGTCATTGCCCTGGAGGAAATCGACCGCGCGCTGGGCATCCCAGACCTCATCAGCCAGGTTAGACACAAACACACAAACACACACACACACACACAGAAACACACACACAAACACAAACAAATTCCAATGAACACTCAAAATATATAAATGTTCACACAAAAATATAAGCAAAGCCACAACATGCAGACACAGGTATATCGAAATCTAAAGTAGCATGCACATAGAAATGTGAAACACACACACACACAAAGCCAGAGCCAGAGCCAGAGCCTTAGTTTAACATTAAACAGCCCTACCAATTAGAGCCTCTCTGGATAACTTAATGACAGAACTCCTAAACAGTCGGTGAGACGAGAGAAGACAGACACTGAGATCCAAAGAGTCTACGTGCCCACCTAATCAGAGAGACAAAGAACAGAGTTGGGACTGATTCTAGTAGGAAATGAGGAATTAAACTAATTGTCTGTTGTGTCATGAAAGTTTGTTGGGCCATGTTCTGGCATTATAGATCAGAATCTATACACTGTAGGTTGTCAAAATAGTTAAACCAAGTCTCTTCTCTGTCTGTCTCACTGTCTCACTGTCTGTCTGTCGTGTCTCTCTCTCTCTCTCTCTCTCTCTCTCTCTCTCTCTCTCTCTCTCTCTCTCTCTCTCTCTCTCTCTCTCTCCCTCTCTTCTACACCTACACAGAGTCAGGGAGCAGAGCCTCCATCTGAGTCTTTCCCTGGCCAGGACCCTTCCATGGTGATGGATCAGAAGCCCATGTATGGACAGGGCTACCCCGGCCCCCCTTCCATGGGCGGCATGCCTGCGGGGTACGGTGGTGCCCCCATGCAGGGCCAGCCTCCGCCGGGCGGATATGGCCCCATGATGAACCAGATGGGTCAGCAGGGCAGCTTCCCTGGCATGGGGGGCAGCATGGCGGGCATGGGGCCCATGGGGGCCATGGGACACCCCCGCGCCAACATGATGAGGCCCCGCATGATGAGCGCCACCAAACCCATGAGGCTGCAGCTGCAGCAGAGACTACAGGGCCAGCAGGTGACTACACACACACACACACACAGAGAGAGATGCACACACACACACATAGAGATGCACACACACACACTCACACACACACACATAGAGATGCACACACACACACACACACACACACTCACACACACACACATAGAGATGCACACACACACACACACACACTCACACACACACACATAGAGATGCACACACACACACACACACACACACTCACACACACACACATAGAGATGCACACACACACACACACACACTCACACACACACACATAGAGATGCACACACACACACACACACACACACACACATAGAGATGCACACACACACACACACACTCACACACACACACATAGAGATGCACACACACACACACACACACTCACACACACACACATAGAGATGCACACACACACACACACACACTCACACACACACACATAGAGATGCACACACACACACACACACACTCACACACACACACATAGAGATGCACACACTCACACACACACACTCACACACACACACATAGAGATGCACACACTCACACACACACACACATAGAGATGCACACGCACACGCGCACACACACACACACACACACACACACATAGAGATGCACACACACACACACACACACACACACACACACACACACACACACACACACATAGAGATGCACACGCAAACACACACACACACGCACACAGGTAGAGATGCACACACACACACACACAGACACACACAGAGATGCACAGACACACACGTAGAGAAGCACACAAACAGATACTTGGGACAAAAGCGATCTGAATCAGTACAGTATCAAGCCAGAGCGCTACTGCCGGCAACCTTAAAGTGCAGCTCCACGGTAATCCTATGGGGCAAGCATTCTCATTAAAGTCAGCCGCTTGTTTTGGCCGTTATCGTTATGTTATTGTAAGTGGCGGACAACATGGGAAGGATCCCTACACATACAGACTGTGTCTCACATAAAACAGAAGTCTGGCTCGCTCTGAAATCTCCAGGGAGTTCCCCTTTAAGGGTTTATAATGATATGTGGACTAGAAAATGGAGATAAAGTGTCTCTTTTATCAGCAGATGTTAACACTCATAGCAGACTTGTTCCGTTGAAATAAGTTCCTATTATGATCATGTAGAGTAGACCTAGTGTACTGCCTCTAGTGTACCAAGTCATCATTACAGGTCTGACTCTCCTCTGTCTGTTCTCTCCCGGCAGTTCATGAACCAAACTCGACAGGGCATGGGCATGAAGATGGAGGGCCCTGGCGGAGGCAACCCGGGCATGAGGCCTGGTATGCAGCCTGGCATGGGCAGCCAGGTATGCCACTCCACTTCATCTCACTTCTGTACCACCCTGACCATAGGGTCCAGTGTCTGGTTACATGTGTCACTATTTAAAGTGATGCACAGTCTAAGGGTGTCAAGCAGTTTATCAGTATTTATCTCCTGATCATCGGCGTGGCACTGGACAAGTGGAGGAATATTCTTTTTTAAAGTAAACCGCCCACGCTTCACACTTCACTCATGCTCTTCCCCCTCCTCCCTCTCTCGCCTCCCCCCTCCTCTCTCTCCTCCCCTCCTCCCTCCCTCCTACCTCTCTCTCCTCCTCTCTCTCCTACCCTCTCTCTCCTCCCTACTCCCTCTCTCTCCTCCTCCTGCCTCTCCACCCTCTCTCCTCCCTTCTCCCTCTCTCTCCCCCCTCCTCTCTCTCCTCCCTCTCCCTCCTCCTCTCTCTCTCCTCCTCTCTGTCTCCTCTCTCTCTCCTCCCTCCCTCCCCGGTGTGTCAGCAGGGCTTCCTGAATGCTCAGATGCTGGCCCAGCGCAGTCGGGAGATGATGACGCTGCAGATGCGCAGGCAGAGGATGATGATGCTCATGCAGCAGCAGCAGCAACAGCAGGCAGCCGCCGCAGCCGCCGCAGCCGGAGGCTTCAGCCCCCCGCCCAACGTCACCGCCCCCACGGGCATGGACTCACCCATGGGAGGACCCCCCATGGGCCAGGCCGGACAACAGCAGTTCGCCTACGGAGGGAGTTATGGTATGTTCTGGCAGGGTCACTGCTCTGCCTCAGTCCTCCCCGCTTGTGTTTCTTCTCCACCAGGGATTGGTTGCCTTCACTAGTGTGACACCGTCTTTAGAATGGCGATTAACATTTGATATTTGCAGGTTAATAAGTGACAACATATGAGCTTGCTAGGGCAGAGCAGACCATTTCACCTGCGTGTCAGATTTTGAAAGGCTGCAGGCATGAAAAGTGTTTGTCGCTCTCACTGAATGGATGGCAAGAAATGCCATGTATATTTTTTCTTGACATGCAGGCTATGGTCATCCAGCTGGCCTGAATACTCCCCCGTCATGATACAGTGCTTCTCCAAACAGATTTGTAATGTGCCTTTTTAAGCATTGAAAAGCTTTCACATACAGGTGCATCTCAATAAATTAGCATATCATCAAAAAGTTGATTTATTTCACTTATTCGGTTTAAAAAGTGAAACTCATATATTATATAGATTCATTACACACAGACTGATATATTTCAAGTGTTTATTTCTTTTAATTTTGATGATTATAACTGACAGCTAATGAAAACCCCAAATTCAGTATCTCAGAAAATTAGAATATTACTTAAGACCAATAAAAAAAAGGATTTTTAACACAGAAATGTTTGACTACTGAAAAGTATGAACATGTACAGCACTCAATACTTGGACAGGGCTCCTTGAATTACTGCAGCAATGTGGCCTGGCATGGAGGCGGTCAGTCTGTGGCACTGCTGAGATGTTATGGAAGCCCAGGTTGCTCTGATAGCGGCCTTCAGCTCTTCTGCGTTGTTGGGTCTGGTGTCTCGCATCTACCTCTTCACAATACCCCATAGAGAATCTATGGGGTTTAGGTCAGGCGAGCTTGCTGGCCAATCAAGCACAGGGATACCATTGTCCCTAAACCAGGTACTGGTACCTTTGGCAGTGTGTGCAGGTGCCAAGACCTGCTGGAAAATGAAATCCGCTTCTCAATAAGGCTGGTCAGCAGAGGAAAGCATTAAGTGCTCTAAAACATCCTGGTAGACAAGAAAACACAGTGGACCAACACCAGCAGATGACATGGCACCCCAAACCATCACTGACTGTGGAAACTTTACAACTTGGATTCTGTGCCTCTCCTCTCTTCCTCCAGACTGAAATGCAAAATGTACTTTCATCTGAGAAGAGAACTTTGGACCACTGAGCAACAGTCCAATCCTTTTTGTCCTTAGCCCAGGTAAGATGCCTCTGACATTGTCTCTGGTTCAAGAGTGGCTTGACACAAGGAATTCGACAGTTGACGCCCATGTCCTGGACAAGTCTGTGCGTGGTGGCTCATGAAGCACTGACTGCAGCCTCAGTTCACTTCTTTTGAATCTCCCCCAAATTCTTGAATGGGCTTTGTTTCACAATCCTCTCAAGGCTGCGATTATCCCTGTTGCTTGGGCACCTTTTTCTACCACATTTTTCCCTTCCATTCAACTTCCCATTAATGTGCTTGGATACAGCACTCTGTGAACAGTTAGCTTTTTTAGCAAAAACATTTTGTGTCTTACCCTCCTTGTGCAGGGTGTCAATGATCAACTGTCAAGTCAGCAGTCTTCCCCATTATTGTGTAGTCTACTGAACTAAACTGAGAGACTATTTAAAGGCTCAGGTAGCCTTTGCAGGTGTTTTAAGTTAATACGCTGATAAGAGTGTGACACCATGAGTCTTCAATATTGAACTTTTTCACAATATTCTAATTTTCTGAGATACTGTATCTGGGGTTTTCAATAGCTGTCGGTTATAATCATTAAAATCTAAAGAAATAAACACTTGAAATATATCAGTCTGTGTGTAATGAATCTATATAATACATACATGAGTTTCACTAAATCAACTTAATTTATTGAGATGCACCTGTATGCCTGGTGGTGTGTGACATGCCTATGAAGAGTGGTTAGTGACATGCCTATGAAGAGTGGTGGTTAGTGACATGACTATGAAGTGTGGTGGTTAGTGACATGCCTATGAAGAGTGGTTAGTGACATGCCTATGAAGAGTGGTGGTTAGTGACATGCCTATGAAGTGTGGTGGTTAGTGACATGCCTATGAAGAGTGGTTAGTGACATGCCTATGAAGAGTGGTTAGTGACATGTCTATGAAGAGTGGTAGTTAGTGACATGACTATGAAGAGTGGTGGTTAGTGACATGCCTATGAAGAGTGGTTAGTGACATGTCTATGAAGAGTGGTGGTTAGTGACATGCCTATGAAGTGTGGTGGTTAGTGACATGACTATGAAGAGTGGTGGTTAGTGACATGTCTATGAAGTGTGGTGGTTAGTGACATGACTATGAAGAGTGGTGGTTAGTGACATGCCTATGAAGAATGGTTAGTGACATGCCTATGAAGAGTGGTGGTTAGTGACATGACTATGAAGAATGGTGGTTAGTGACATGCCTATGAAGAATGGTTAGTGACATGACTATGAAGAGTGGTTAGTGACATGCCTATGAAGAGTGGTGGTTAGTGACATGACTATGAAGAATGGTTAGTGATATGCCTATGAAGAATGGTTAGTGATATGCCTATGAAGAGTGGTGGTTAGTGACATGCCTATGAAGAGTGGTGGTTAGTGATATGCCTATGAAGAATGGTTAGTGATATGCCTATGAAGAGTGGTTAGTGATATGCCTATGAAGAATGGTTAGTGACATGCCTATGAAGAGTGGTGGTTAGTGATATGCCTATGAAGAGTGGTGGTTAGTGACATGTCTATGAAGAGTGGTTAGTGACATGCCTATGAAGAGTGGTTAGTGACATGTCTATGAAGAGTGGTGGTTAGTGACATGCCTATGAAGAGTGGTGGTTAGTGACATGACTATTAAGAGTGGTGGTTAGTGACATGTCTATGAAGAATGGTTAGTGACATGCCTATGAAGAGTGGTGGTTAGTGACATGTCTATGAAGAGTGGTGGTTAGTGACATGCCTATGAAGAGTGGTGGTTAGTGACATGCCTATGAAGAGTGGTTAGTGACATGCCTATGAAGAGTGGTGGTTAGTGACATGCCTATGAAGAGTGGTTAGTGACATGCCTATGAAGAGTGGTGGTTAGTGACATGTCTATGAAGAATGGTGGTTAGTGACATGTCTATGAAGAGTGGTGGTTAGTGACATGCCTATGAAGAATGGTTAGTGACATGCCTCTGAAGAGTGGTGGTTAGTGACATGCCTATGAAGAGTGGTTAGTGACATGCCTATGAAGAGTGGTGGTTAGTGACATGTCTATGAAGAGTGGTGGTTAGTGACATGCCTATGAAGAATGGTTAGTGACATGCCTATGAAGAGTGGTGGTTAGTGACATGCCTATGAAGAGTGGTGGTTAGTGACATGCCTATGAAGAGTGGTGGTTAGTGACATGTCTATGAAGAGTGGTGGTTAGTGACATGCCTATGAAGAATGGTTAGTGACATGCCTCTGAAGAGTGGTGGTTAGTGACATGCCTATGAAGAGTGGTTAGTGACATGCCTATGAAGAGTGGTGGTTAGTGACATGTCTATGAAGAGTGGTGGTTAGTGACATGCCTATGAAGAATGGTTAGTGACATGCCTATGAAGAGTGGTGGTTAGTGACATGACTATGAAGAGTGGTTAGTGACATGCCTATGAAGAGTGGTGGTTAGTGACATGCCTATGAAGAGTGGTTAGTGACATGTCTATGAAGAGTGGTGGTTAGTGACATGCCTATGAAGAGTGGTAAGTGACATGCCTATGAAGAATGGATAGTGACATGACTATGAAGAGTGGTTAGTGACATGTCTATGAAGAGTGGTTAGTGACATGTCTATGAAGAGTGGTAGTTAGTGACCTGCCTATGAAGAGTGGTGGTTAGTGACATGTCTATGAAGAGTGGTGGTTAGTGACATGCCTATGAAGAGTGGTGGTTAGTGACATGTCTATGAAGAGTGGTGGTTAGTGACATGCCTATGAAGAGTGGTTAGTGACATGTCTATGAAGAGTGGTTAGTGACATGTCTATGAAGAGTGGTTAGTGACATGCCTATGAAGAGTGGTTAGTGACATGTCTATGAAGAGTGGTAGTTAGTGACCTGCCTATGAAGAGTGGTGGTTAGTGACATGTCTATGAAGAGTGGTGGTTAGTGACATGCCTATGAAGAGTGGTGGTTAGTGACATGTCTATGAAGAGTGGTGGTTAGTGACATGCCTATGAAGAGTGGTTAGTGACATGTCTATGAAGAGTGGTTAGTGACATGTCTATGAAGAGTGGTTAGTGACATGCCTATGAAGAGTGGTTAGTGACATGTCTATGAAGAGTGGTAGTTAGTGACCTGCCTATGAAGAGTGGTGGTTAGTGACATGTCTATGAAGAGTGGTGGTTAGTGACATGCCTATGAAGAGTGGTGGTTAGTGACATGTCTATGAAGAGTGGTGGTTAGTGACATGCCTATGAAGAGTGGTTAGTGACATGCCTATGAAGAGTGGTGGTTAGTGACATGTCTATGAAGAGTGGTGGTTAGTGACATGCCTATGAAGAGTGGTGGTTAGTGACATGTCTATGAAGAGTGGTGGTTAGTGACATGTCTATGAAGAGTGGTTAGTGACATGTCTATGAAGAGTGGTTAGTGACATGCCTATGAAGAGTGGTGGTTAGTGATATGTCTATGAAGAGTGGTTAGTGACATGCCTATGAAGAGTGGTGGTTAGTGACATGCCTATGAAGAGTGGTTAGTGACATGCCTATGAAGAGTGGTGGTTAGTGACATGTCTATGAAGAGTGGTGGTTAGTGACATGACTATGAAGAGTGGTTAGTGACATGCCTATGAAGAGTGGTGGTTAGTGACATGTCTATGAAGAGTGGTGGTTAGTGATATGCCTATGAAGAATGGTTAGTGACATGTCTATGAAGAGTGGCGGATAGTGACATGACTATTAAGAGTGGTTAGTGACATGCCTATTAAGAGTGGTTAGTGACATGCCTATGAAGAGTGGTGGTTAGTGACATGACTATGAAGAGTGGTGGTTAGTGACATGCCTATGAAGAGTGGTGGTTAGTGACATGTCTATGAAGAGTGGTGGTTAGTGATATGCCTATGAAGAGTGGTGGTTAGTGACATGTCTATGAAGAGTGGTGGTTAGTGATATGCCTATGAAGAATGGTTAGTGACATGCCTATGAAGAATGGTGGTTAGTGACCTGCCTATGAAGAGTGGTTAGTGACATGTCTATGAAGAGTGGTGGATAGTGACATGACTATTAAGAGTGGTTAGTGACATGTCTATTAAGAGTGGTTAGTGACATGTCTATGAAGAGTGGTGGTTAGTGACATGTCTATGAAGAATGGTTAGTGACATGCCTATGAAGAGTGGTTAGTGACATGTCTATGAAGAGTGGTGGTTAGTGATATGCCTATGAAGAATGGTTAGTGACATGCCTATGAAGAATGGTGGTTAGTGATATGCCTATGAAGAGTGGTGGTTAGTGATATGCCTATGAAGAATGGTTAGTGACATGCCTATGAAGAATGGTGGTTAGTGATATGCCTATGAAGAATGGTTAGTGACATGCCTATGAAGAATGGTGGTTAGTGATATGCCTATGAAGAGTGGTGGTTAGTGACATGCCTATGAAGAGTGGTGGATAGTGACATGCCTATTAAGAGTGGTTAGTGACATGCCTATGAAGAGTGGTGGATAGTGACATGTCTTTGAAGAGTGGTGGTTATTGACATGCCTATGAAGAGTGGTGGTTAGTGACATGTCTATGAAGAATGGTTAGTGACATGCCTATGAAGAGTGGTTAGTGATATGCCTATGAAGAGTGGTGGATAGTGACATGACTATTAAGAGTGGTTAGTGACATGCCTATGAAGAATGGTTAGTGACATGCCTATGAAGAGTGGTGGTTAGTGACATGCCTATGAAGAGTGGTGGTTAGTGACATGCCTATTAAGAGTGGTTAGTGACATGCCTATGAAGAGTGGTGGTTAGTGACATGTCTATGAAGAGTGGTGGTTAGTGACATGTCTATGAAGAGTGGTTAGTGACATGCCTATGAAGAGTGGTTAGTGATATGCCTATGAAGAGTGGTGGTTAGTGACATGTCTATGAAGAGTGGTAGTTAGTGACATGCCTATGAAGAGTGGTGGTTAGTGACATGCCTATGAAGAGTGGTGGTTAGTGACATGCCTATTAAGAGTGGTTAGTGACATGTCTATGAAGAGTGGTAGTTAGTGACCTGCCTATGAAGAGTGGTTAGTGACATGTCTATGAAGAGTGGTTAGTGACATGCCTATGAAGAGTGGTTAGTGATATGCCTATGAAGAGTGGTGGTTAGTGACATGTCTATGAAGAGTGGTAGTTAGTGACATGCATATGAAGAGTGGTGGTTAGTGACATGCCTATGAAGAGTGGCGGTTAGTGACATGTCTATGAAGAATGGTTAGTGACATGCCTATGAAGAGTGGTGGTTAGTGACATGCCTATGAAGAGTGGTGGTTAGTGACATGCCTATGAAGAGTGGTGGTTAGTGACATGCCTATTAAGAGTGGTTAGTGACATGCCTATGAAGAGTGGTGGTTAGTGACATGTCTATGAAGAGTGGTGGTTAGTGACATGCCTATGAAGAGTGGTTAGTGACATGTCGTCATGTAGCCTCAGAAGGGAGAGCTGTTCCTCCCAAATACTCACTCCCCATCCCTCTGAATCCCAGTTGAGTTTCACGTGAACTACACAACTATTTTCTCCTCACGTACTTAGAAGTTGGATTCAAGGCTACAGTGCAGCCTTTCATTATACTCCTGTGTGTCAGGAGGGTCAGCAGCCCTCTCCACATTCTCAAGGGGGAGAGAACGCCATGAGGAAATCAGACAATAAGTCAAAAGGATAAGTGCTTGTGTGTTAAATGAGCAGTCAAAGGAGCCTTCAGGGTATGGATTCCTCGGGGCGTCCTTGAAGGGAAGCACTATGGCTAAACCAGCACAATGTTCAGCACTCGCAGAGATGAGTCATTTCTCAGAGGAATCAGAGTTAACGTCGTGGCCTTCCAGTTGAGGTAGACATGCAGTGAATGGTGCTGCCATCTGCTGGTGAGAAAATGTAAATGCAGTGGTTTGCAGAGCATGTGACGAGTTGAAAACATATATTCTCTGCATGGCTCTTTTTAGGTTACCTTCAGACTGTATGATGTATGTATGTATGATATCATTGAATGTTTTGTCGTAAATGTACTTGAAATTGAGCTCAAAAGTAAACATTGATGGTATCTCTTCTTCCAGGTATGGGCCAGCAGGGTGACCCCTCGTTTGCACCGTCTGGTGCCAGCCCCCCCAACGCCATGATGTCAGGCCGTCTCGGACCTCCACAGAATCCCATGATGCAACAGCACCCACAGGGAAGCCCCATGTACCAGACGGCCGACATGAAAGGCTGGCCACAGGGAGGCATGAGCCGGAATGGGTGAGCGAGCGCTGCACTCGGGTTTGGCAGTGTAGATTAGAAATTGACCCAAAAAAATTATATTCCTTAATTGCTCCTTTCATCAAAGTGATTACCTGTAAATATTGAGAGCACTTCAATTGGGCTGTCCCTAAAAGGTAAGTTACGTATTTCAGAATGTGTGTAGTGATGAAACCCTGCAGGTGTTTTCCACACTAATGCCTTTTGTTAGAGCAGGGATTTTAATGGCAGCTGAAAATGGTTGCTCCAGCCTGACTGTGGCCTCTGCCACTTCTCTTCCTCTCCAGGTCGTATGGACAGCAGCAGTTCAGCCAGCAGGGCGCTGGGGGGCAGTACGGTGGTATGATGATGAATGGGGGAATGGGCGCCGGTGGTGGTGGGGGGCATATGGGCCAGATGCCCGGCCAGATGAACATGAACCCAATGATGATGAGCAGGATGCCCATGGGCCCTGATCAGGTGAGGATCTGTGCCGTGCTGGTGGTGGGATTGTTGTTGTTATGGTGGTATTCATGTTGTTGTTAGTGGTGGTGGTGGTGATGGTGTGTGTAGAGGCGGTAGCGTAGCTACAGTAGAAGTTGCTGTTGTCTCTAAGTTGTACAGTTTTGTCCCAGCATTGAGTACATTGAAATAGGAACTGTAATTGGAGTGTCCCATCTTTTGTGTAGTCCACTAACCAACAGGACACTTTGGACACAGTAATATATGTTTCATTCCCCAATAGTGATGTTTTAGCCTCCCAAAACTGACTTATCTATCTTTTTCTCTTTGTTTCACAGAAATATTGCTGAGACATACACAGTTGCTGAGAGGAATGGAGACACTGTGAACCCCAGTATGAGAGACTCCAGAGCTTGAAGGCCTACATGACTATCTACTCACCGGGTTTCTCACCTGGAAACATATGGCCAGATACCACAGTCACTCGTGTACACACTCAAACACACACACACACACACACACACACACACACACACACACACACACACACACACACACACACACACACACACACAAACACCTGTTTGTAAATCTGAGACACTGTGATATATACACATACATCCAGACATATTGCCATCAGTCTTCAGAAGCTATCTCAAGTGTTGTGGGGTCTTCAGTCTCTTGACAATGTTTCTTAGTGATGGAGAAGTCACAAAGCCACAGTTCCTGCTGGACCAAACAATATAGGCAGGATCGGTTTTAACCGGAGCAGCCCCCGTACGAAATGACCTAGAGGAGAGAATAGTCTCCTCGCTCATTTTAGAATGTATAAATGTCATGCTGTGTTTGACAACTCTGGGTTTGCCATGGCACGCCCTGTTTTTAGTGTTGAGTGAAGGTACCACACAGAGAGAAAATCATTTGGCGGTGATTGCACTTTACAGGGAAAAAGAAAAAAGGCTGGCTCATGGAGAAAAGGATTGTTGCAATATTTCTCTGTCATTTTTGTCTCAGCCTTATTGGAGGATGAATCAGAGTTTTGTAAGGGGTCTAATTTTCCCTCTCTGTAATGAGGATGTCTGTTTTGGTTTGGGGGAAGGGAAGGGAAGGGGGGGACAAAAAGATGGAAACCCAGAAAGCACAGAGTTTGTCTAGTTATGCAGATGTAAGCAATAATCTTCCCCCTTTGGCTTTCTTTTCTACAGAGCATTATGTGGAGTGTCATCTACTCAAAGGTACTGCAGTATTAGATGTGATGTCAGAATTGGAGTTTTTCCTTCTCGTCTGTGAATATAAATTGTAAATAGGCTTAAAATGTACTATATCCGCTTTTGTAGGTCACATACTGTTTTTGCACAGACTGTAAGTCTTGATATTTAAAAAAAAAAATGTGTTCTTTTACTCTGTGTTGTAGGTCAATACAGCTTTCATTGCCGATATGTCAAAACGTAGAGAAGGTGGAAGGCTGTTTTAAAGTCAGAAAGGCATTTTTGTTTTCCTTACCTTCAAAAAGCCACTTTTTTATCCATCATAAGGCACTTTCTATTTCCGAAGTTTCAATGCTTTTTTTTTTTCTTTTTGGTCATCCAACAACAGTTTCTGGAGATAATGCAGTTTCAAGTGGCAGTAAAGCATAAACCTTTGAAAGAGTTGAAAGAATCCCTTTTAAACCCTTAATGATATTTACAAAATCTGTATAAATCTATATTGAATGAGGGCACCGTGAGCTCTTGTGTTGAGTTTGAGATGGCGGGGGGCAGGAAGTAGAGGTTTCTGCTGGTGGATGGTAGGAGGGCTGGAGGAGGGAAACCCCAAAGGGTTCAGACCCCTGGATATGCTGATGAAGTGCACCATTCTGGACCCCTCTCTGCCTCCTCAGTAACCTTTTAGTTTTTTCTTTTCATTTTATGTGTGGGTTTTTTTTTTTTACCAATGGCTCTGATCTGATATAAGAGGCAATGGATGAGAACATGTTATTGCCCTTAATGAAGAGGTTTCAGTTGTTGTCTTCAGGTCTGTTGGGACATTTTCGGCGTCCATTGACTCTTTTTTTTCCTGAATTTGTATTTTATTTCTTGCCTTCCTGCTTTGTATTTGAAAATATTTTTGAGGAACTTACCGACTCAGACGAAAGGCAAAATCCAAAGAGGTTTTCTGTTGTATTTTCAGCTGCATAAATAGTGTCTGAAATTGATGTCTTCATGTAGAGATTGACCTGTGTGGAAACTACCCATAAAGACTAGATTTTGTTTTGTTTTATTTTTTTTTTACACGAATAATGTGCTCCTGTCTTGAACACATGAGATAAAGCCTTTTACAATGTGGATTTCCTCTGTCCATTTCAATATTGGTTATCTGATATGTGTTTTGGTTAAAGGGTTTTTAATTATTGTGGACAAACTGAGGTGGATTGTAATTTTAAGAAAACTGGTTTGATTTTACTGAGGTATTTGATGGAAAAGATTTGTTTTATCTCAAAGTGAATACTGTATATTCAGGAAGGTAAAAGAATGTTTTTTGCCCCTTGCAGTTCATGTTTAAAAAAGAAGAAAAAACAATGTCCGAGAGTGGATTGATATGGTTGATCATTACACTTGATTTGAATAGGAAGAAAAAGAGCAGAAATAATATGTGAAAAACATATTTCTACTTTGCGGTTGTACATTACTGTTGCGTTTTTTCCTTGTTCCTCGATGTTAATATTGATGTAAATACAAATTTCTATTTAAACATTACCAGTTGCCAATCTGTGTGTTCATTCTCCTTGGGTATGTTCCTCTCTCTTCTGAGGGTGGGGATTTAACTCTGTTTGGCATTAGTCATTTTGATAAATTGTTTTGCATTGGATGTAGAACATTCTGGCATTTAAAGAATGCGGTGGCCAGCTGATTTCCATGGTTACCTATGTAGTCATGCTCATGCTCATGAATGACGTCACCAGTGTCCCTACTGACACTCCCTCACACTCGATAATAAGAAAAAGCTACAGCTCATGCACACAGATCAGCCTGGTTGGCCATTCTTCTCCTCATTCTTTTATTCCATTACCAATGCAAGTGGGGGGAGTGCCGAAAGCATAATCTGTGATCTGACCTACTGTTGCTGGCTGGTTATTCAAGTCCATACATGTCCCCGCCTTCCAGAGAAGCCAATAGGGGCTGTCCATGGAGCCGTTACTGCCAGCAGGTTCAGTGAACCAAGTTCACACAGAAGAATTCACAGGAATTTACTAAAATTATGAATGTGCTTTATCTCCCATTTGGACTTTGCCTGTGTGTTCCTAAAACATATATGTTGCTTTGACTGAACATGCTTTCTGTAAAAGTGGACATCTTTGTCATCTGTCTAAACAAAAGGAACAAAGAAAAACTTGAGTACATTTGTTGGTTTTCGTGTTGAAGAAAAGGTGTTTCTCAGAAAAGACCACCTTCAGAAAGCTGCCAAAGAAAAAAAAACTTTCCTAGAAAAACATGTCACAGAAAACTAAGGGTGGGGTTTGCAATGACTCCACCTCTAACGCCAGGTAAGCAGTGTCAGACCGTGGAAGGAGGAAAAGGAAGTGAATGAAGCGGATCTATGGACAAATACCCCCCTCAAAAAATACAGGTAACCTTATCTCGTCTGTTTGAGTGAATGTGTTTGTGAAACCCACTGCTGGGTAAAGTGAGAGGTTTTGAGGTTTGTGCTGTGCTCTTTTTAAAGCACTCATAGGTGTGTTTGCAAGCTTGACAGAAAGCAGATTAAGAAAAGGACTAAGTGCATCTATAAAATCCTGAATGTTTTATGGAGGTGATGTAGAAGAGCATTTTGTAAGATATTGATATAGGTTTATTTCAGTTCCCCAGTATTCACTTTAGGCAGTGGAGTATTACCTCACAGGCTGGAAAATGGCATGTTGTTGCTCTGAAAACCAGTTTGGTGAGCTTGTTAAACTGGAGTTGTGCAAACAACCAGAATGTCCCATGCTATGCTGAGATTTCTGCTTTTCCCATGCATGTATTGGAAAGGGACTTATGTAGTGGCCTGGCTTGACAGATGGCCTGAAAAATAAACAACACTAGAATCGTCAGGCTTCGGACATGAAAACTTAACATAAAAAAGGAACACAATCTACATAATTGGACCGTGGATAGCTTGTATGCACCATATACTGCAATTTTTCATTGGTATGAGTAAAATAAAATAAAAACATATTGCCACCTATGGTGTACAGTTGTATTGTATTTCAATGTAAACCATTGATTTGTCATATACCTCATGAGTTGAAAGTCCACTTGAGTTCATTTCTGAGAATGAGAGATCAATCCAGGTTCTCAGAAATAAAGGCAGGTGACTAGGTGTGTCATAGTTACATAGTCACAAGCTTGAAATAGTGTAGCGTGTCGTTTTTGATGTCAGAAAGTCAAACAAATACTTTAAAGATGTACAATGTAATTGAATAATTAAATAATATTATAATTGCAAAGATGAGAAATCAGAGCTCTGGTTTAACATGTCAAATGAAATAGGGATAAGGAGTGAACATGTGAGCCTACCTGGAGATAGGAAGGGGAAATCCAGGGCTTATTTTTGCAAAGTAGGCTTGCTAATCCAAGCACTTTAGATTTTTGTCTGCCAATAAGAGCCAGATTCCATTTTGTCGTGGTCTCAAAGGTGTATTTTGAATGCATATCTTTATGTTTGCCCAGAGGGATATTATACATGCTAAGCTCAGGCCTAGCTTTGTATCACTCACTGCAGGTTTACAACTGGTTTGATTTCATAATCCTACAGTAAAGCTGCAGCTTCTCTGGTCAGCTCTTGCATAGAGCGGGAGAGCTAGTTCTAATGTAATTTTTGGTTAAGAGAAAATTAACAATTTGAGTGTTTCATTGAAACTCTTCAGTGTTATGAGAAGAGTTTGCTATTACTTTCAATGCTCAACCCTTCAATTATTATTAAACAGGCATAATGGGGCAAAACCAGAGGCAGTGGGTACTCCTCTTCCTGGCTTTCTTTGGTTTCTTGAGCAAGAGCTCTGGATTTAGAATATGTTCATACAACGTGCAAGATTTTAACGTCTCCAAAATATCTGACCAAAGAGTCCTTCATCTTCTGACAAAGGTGAGCAGTTATTTCTCACAGTCTTTACCTCACATTATGACCGAATAGACAAGTCTGAATAGTCTCAAGGTATAGAGCTACACTCTGACCCACTGTTACACATAACTGTAATGTGTTATGGCAGTTATCAGAAAGGTTAACTGAAAGAGTTAACTTTCCTTCGCTGTTCCCTGATGCTCAGATAGTGTCACGCTGTGATGTGTGCCTTCTGCAAGAGGTGAGGGACCTGGATGGAAAAGCTATGAAAATGCTGATTTCCTCACTCAACAGGTACAAGAGGAAAAGCAATTGTACTCATCTTTTGATACATTGACCTAAATCATCTATTAGTGTTGTGTAGTTAGGTTTGCTGCCTAATGACTGAATTTAAATATTTGAATCTCAAACTACTTTTTTCGTTTTACATTTCTTTCCTCAGATATGACGAGTTCAGTTATAAATATGTGGCCAGTAAAGGCTTGGGTGTGGAAGGAGACGAGCAGTATGTGTTTGTGTACAGGTAAAACAACAGCAGTGCATTGCACCATTTTCACAAACCAACTGTCAGATGTGGCCAGTAACACACCCTAACTGTATTACCCAGTATCCAGCCTGGGGCACTTCTGTGTGTGGAACGTGACACCTACAGGTGACATCCTCAGGTTTGCTGTGTTGTGTACTTTTTTCTTTTTTGTGAATTTGGGCTTTTTACTTATTGTCACAGAACCAAAACCGCTTTATTGGTGGACAAGTATCAATATCCAGACACAAAGATGGGAAGTGAAGAGGTCTTCAGTCGAGAACCTTTCATAGTACATTTTAATTCATCAAAGACAGGTCAGTGGAATCCTGTATGTTTGTGTGAGTTATTTAGACCTAATTTATTTTTCATATACATTACCATAAATTTGACTAGCGTTCAGGTTTATCATACAGATGACTGGGTATTACAGACATGCTCAGTAAGTCTTTCCCACTGATCGCTACAACAACACTGATGTGATCACATGTGATCTCCCAGAATCCTCCTTTGCATTCAATTCTAGTTGAAAGTTCTGTACGAATCTGAACAAATCCAGGTCTGATTGCTTGTATAACATGCAGCGATGTTTTTCCTTCGTTTAGAGGTGGGAGACTTTGTGCTGATTCCACTGCGTGTGGAGCCACTAAATGCTCTAAAAGAACTAGATGCACTTTATGATGTCCTCGCAGAGATAAAGAAAAAATGGAATGTGGAGGTAAGGGATTATAGTGTGCGGGGGGCAGTGGGAATGAGGCTCAAGAGATTTACCATTGTGCATGCAGTTTTGGTGTTCAGCCTTTTGATAGTTTCATTTGTGTTTGTTTTCTCATGTCTACTAAAAACACCTATCAACAATAATCAAAAGAAACCCTCCTTTCTCCCATTAAAAGAATGTGCTGTTGTTGGGTGACTTCCATGCCGATTGTGGATATGTGACTAGGACCAATAGAAGGGACAACCGGCTATTCTCAACCTTAGGCCTCTTTTGGTTGATAAGGGATGATGCAGACACCACTGTCACAGACATGACTGACTGTGCCTATGATCGGTAAGGGAAGAAGGGGTTAAATTAGGGATACATCAGGAAATGATTCATGAAATTGCTTATAGTCAATCGTATATGTGTACGCTGTATTCATAGAAAGGTTTACATTCATTTACATTCATTACATTTTGGCCTCAGCCTCATTTCACTGAATAACCTGTAACTCAACACGGCACTGGAAAATTATTAATTATTAATGGCCGATACAAAATTCCCTTTTACACCACTTGCAAGTGGCTTTGATCAAATGCCTCTACCAAGTGAACAGTAAATCTAAGTATGGAGGAGGAATTCCATAGCTAGGATTGTACACCACTGCTCATAGTGTGTTGATGTTTGGATTGTGCTTCAGCTAGTAGTTGATAACAGTGTGACTGGTCATGTGATAGACAGCTGCATTAGTGATGACTAAACTGTGTCAGGTAAACAAGGGCTGCTTTTAATAGATTTGATCTTTTCCACACAGCTTTGTGGTGCATGGAGAGAAGTTCCTGAGAGCTATCGAGCCCCTCTCTGCTCGTGTGTTCAACTTCAGAAAGAAGTACAAAATCAAAAGGGCTGAAGTAAGGATGCTTTCCAATCCTACATCACATGTACCTTTCTTCCTCTGCAGCATTACAGTATGCAGGCACTGCCTTTGATTGATTTAATGGTGTAAGATTTAGTGGCATCTAGTGGTGAGGCTGCAAATTGCAACCAGCTAAATCCCCTTAGTTTTGATGCCACTGTTTCAGTGACCAAAGACAATGGCAGTAGTCAACGGTCTGCCTTGTATCTCTGTTAATCACATTTACTCCAAGTTTTTGTTTTTTCATTTGATCAGACCCCTTCTTAAATATTTCCTCATGGTAAAACATGGTACTCTATCTCTTCCAATGCAGGTTCTCAAGATAAGCGACCACTACCCAATTGAAGTGGTCTTAAAGGAGAAGTCATCAGCCCAACAGCAGGTCTTGCTGCAGCCATTTCTTCTCATTCTCCCTCTCATTTCCATGGCGCTATCTACTCTGCCTGAATCCACAACATAAGCCAATGATAGATTAATGTACAGTGTGAATATGTAAAATCAATAACGGCCTCAGGCATTAATAGACATTCAAAGACCATATATTTAGTTGGCAGTTTTGGGAGTTAAAAGGCCACCTTTCATGTCATGTAAAGCCTCTTATGATCACTTTTACTCTCATGTAAACAATTTTGAACAATTGAGGACTGTTTTGTCTCATGAGGTCTCATTTAAACAGTGAAAGTAGTCTTCACAAGTAAAGTCCTGGATGAAAAAATCCGTCTTAAGTAAAAGTACATAACTATTGGCAGCAAAATGTAGTTCAAGTATTAAAGTAAAAGTATTTGGTTGGTATCTGGTTTGGTCCGTCAGTCTGAGTGATTCAATTCAATTTCTTTTATATAGCAGCAAAACAACTAAATTCTCTCAAGGTGCTTTACAGAGCCCAGGGCCTGAACCCCACTGGAGCAAGCACAATGGCGACAGGGGCAGAAACCTTGAGCAGAACCTCAGCTCATAAGACCCTTAAGGGGGAAATCCAGCCAGCTGGGTAGAGAGGTTGAGGTAGAAAAAGAAGGGGGCAGAAGGGGAGGGAGGAGAAGGGGAGGGGAGACATTCTGATATATGGCAGATGAATAGGGAATATGTAACGACAAGAATAAGACATCAGATGGGATTTGCCCCTGACCCTTATTGCTCTTTTTTTTGCCATCATGGAACCCTTGGCTCCTTTTTACATGTAATGTGGGAGTGTCCAGAGGTATCTAGATTGTGGAGAAAGGTGATCAAAATTGTAACGGACGTAACAGGAGTTCAGTTTCCTATGGACCCTGCTGTGCACCTATTAAATAATGACACCCATCTCTCCCTTGCGGAGTAAGATCGTAAAATCTGTCTTGCAGGCCTCATTTTAGCCAAAATGATTGTAATGATTGGAAATCCCCCCATGACATTTCTACTGTCCACTGGCTGCGGCCATTCTGGACATATCTTACATGGAACTGTCACCTGCAAGAGAATAATGTAAAAAATAATGCTCAGCCACATACACTAGCAATGTGGGAGAATTTGATATCCAGGTTGAAGGATCTACTATTGATGTAGACATGATTTGGCTGTGACTGTCTCAATGCTCTGTTGGGTGGTGGATGAGGGGGGTGGTGGGGATGGGGGGGCGGGGGGGGGAGGGGTGTCTGTGTCTATATAACATGTTTCCTGATGTGTTTGGTTATATGTCTGATATGTAAAATAAAAAATGATTGACAAAAAAAAGAAATATGGCAGATGAATTCATAAATGTATTGGGATAAGCATGCTAGCACTCATGTGGTAAATGTACACAATAGGCCTACATACAAACATAACATGGTATATACATGATACATACAAAATTGATAGTGGATAAGGTGGGGAGAGAGCTGAGTGGGTATACAGTGTGCTCGTAAGGTAACTATTACAAGGGTAAATAGTGCAATGAAACAGAAAACTATGTTGATGGTAGCAACTATTTACATTGCAGGAAAAGGCTGGCACAGAGTAGGCCTATGGGGGAGAATAAGTGCATGGCAGTATGGCGGTGATGGGTAGGTGTAGGCTGAGGATTACTGGAGAGAATACAGCAGCATCCCACAGCGGAGACAGACTAGGAGGGGAAGAAACAGCCATCGGCACTTGCGAGCAAAGGAAACTGGAAACTGCTAGGAGGATGTTTGGAAGAGTAACAACTGTTTTTTGAACTTGTTACAGCTCAAGGAGGGGGCCTTGTCTTTAACCACTAACCAAGAGGGCCTTTCACATTTTTAAGGCACCAGATGGCCAGCGGAGTTTCTCCTACTACACGCCTGGAGAGGGATTATTCAGCCTCACAGCTGGATGCCACCAAATCCTAGATGCACCTTAAAATGACATATATGACATCCATGATCTGGTGTAGCCATTGCTACTCCAATCAGAAATGATTGCTGTGTAACTTAGTACATTCATTAGTTATTGAGTAGGCCTACTGTACTGTCTTACGGAGATACTAATCGACTTTGTTGTCGACTACTTCGTTGACCCCAGAACGATAGGTGGCGCTGTGAAAACATATATTGTGTGTTAGGTCTATGTCTCTAGTTGTGAAGAAGATGACAGTTCCCGGAGAGAGTTAGGAAACGTGGCCTTATGAGAAAAAAGAACCAATATTGATGTGAAACAGGTAGTGTTTGCGAACTCATCGACTGACCCTACGTTGCTCGGGAGAGCACACCGGCTTTCACAGTTTTTCGACGCTTGACATTACAGCAAAAATGGCAGATGTCGACCAAGGATCGGTGGCCCCGACTGAAACTTCACCGGCTCTGGACAGCTTGAATGCTACCGACACAAATGGAACCGATGCCGTCAATGCTACAGTGGCCAAGTTCGTTGCAACACCAGAAGGCACAGCGTTGGCATATGGCAGCCTTGTATTCATGGCCTTGCTGCCAATCTTTTTTGGGGCGCTGCGCTCCGTCACCTGCTCAAAGAGCAAGGTAATTTACCTGGATATATTGCTCTATTTGACACAATCTAAGTAGCAGGCTAGCTAACTGGTGTATGATGTGTGGGATAAGTAGCTAGCTTGCTAGTTATGTCTAGTTAAATTATCTCAGTGTTTCCCCTTTGGGGTCTTATAGGGACCTTGAATGGCAATGTAGAATACAGTTAAATGTTATTGATATATGTGGTCTGACAGCTGGTGAAGCTATCGATTCATTCCCCCCCACACAGATCATGCGCATTTAGCCAGGTAGCTTGTAGATAACGTTAGCTAACATTGTTTTTCATGATGCTAGCTCGGTAGTTAGCTCGAACCAAACAGCTGGAAGCCAGCTGATATTTGGAAGCGATTTCGTAGTAAGATAGTTAACTCGTAACTCGTAATTTAGAATGTTACTAGGCCTCATCTGACGCATGTGAGGCATTTTATGGATAAATGTACTCTTATAATTATGCTAAAAAAAACACAAATTTGTACTCTCCGTGTAGGGTGAAGTGTAATAACCCTTTACATTATTTAATCTAACACCTGAGTGGGAAATGATTACCGGATTAAATGTTGAGCTTAACTTTGGCGATGAAAAACTGCCAAAACTGTCCAGATGCTATGTGCGAGAAGTCCTTTTGGAGTTACGAAACTGTAACGGTTAAGGGTTTGCTTGTAAACTGAAATGAATGGAAATCGCAACACATAACCGTTATGGGATTAATGACTGCTGATACCGGCCCTCGCCTCACAAATGTTACCTTTAAATGTTAAAGATGGAATTTGTCTGCTCACATCTCAATCCCTACATTGTGTGTAACGGGATTCGTTGCCTTTCATTCCTTTGGTGAATGATGCATGATTCAGATGGGCATACACTTTCCTTGTGGGTGTTGATAACAGTTGGATGTTGTAATAACGGGGTGCTGGAAATGTGGTAACTAACGTTAACTGACGCTTCTGAGTTCACTCACCGCATCCGCGAGCCTTTGCATCATGTCTTCGTGCCTTGCTTGGAGCGTGGCTTGTTCTCAAATCGAGTATTGCACTTAAACTCACCTGCTGCGGGGTTTCTCTAAATATTTTTTATGTACACTTATTTCATCCGTAGGTTGACGGCGAAAATGGTTACGTGTACCGAGTGAGTATTTAAAACCGATAGCCCAGCGTACACATTGATTCCTCATGCTGTCTCAGTTTCACTCATTACCCGTGTTCATTTCATTCAAGCGCGAGAAATAGTTAAATAATATCTTGTATCTCAGGTGAATAAACGAGAGGATTCATTTAATCAGTTCTATACTAGCTGTTTTTATGGCACACGTGTATAAGTGGACATGCACTTCGTAAGGTGTGCTCGTCAGCACACACCAAAACAAGTTGTCAGTCCGTAGGAGAGAGGAATGTAAAATTATTGAATAAAAGCAGTCTAGCTAAGAGCCCATTCCCTATTTGCCAGCAGTAAGCTTCAAGCGCTGACCCATTTTAGATGGATTTAAAGTGTGCATCCACCCTAAAATATATCTGTTTGAGCTTTAAACGAAATTATATGACTAAACTGTGACAACACATCAATGCTGGTGTTAATATAGGCAATATTCCTATTTTTATAAATACAAAATCGTAATTTAATGGGTTGAAAATTGCCAACATGCAACCTTGCAAGGCCAATGCTGGCGTGCCTACGACCATTCGGTGCATATACACGTCATGAAATGGGCGGCCCATCTTCCCTAGCCCCTGCCGGTGAGTGTGAGTGCCATTACATTTGCTTATCGAGACTCCCTCTCAGCCCGTATCCCACCTTTTTAGGATTTTTACAAATTATGCAGTGGGTTGAGTTAGGGTCAGAGATTGGTCTGAAGTTTCACTTCAATTACTGGGGACAGGCTAATTTTACTCCTCAATCCTTTAGGTCTCCCCAGTACATTATTCTCTGCCAGCCAGTCATGCCCAGCTCTTATCTATAAATACTCTTATCTATAAATAACCAAAAGCCCTCTGAAACAAACTGGCTTACATGACAAAGTCATTGTGTTCAGTTTTCTGTGAAACATAGCTCTGGTTATTGTATTTGGAATTGAAGTCTTTCTCACTCTCTGAAGTGTTCATTAGTTTGCAATTTTATGCGCTGTATTATCTGTAGGTAACCTGTAACCATTACATCTTTTTTCCCTCTTTCTTCTCCTGCCTCTCCTTCCCCATAGAACTCCTCAGACATGCCTGAGACCATCACAAGCAGAGATGCCGCCCGCTTCCCCATCATAGCCAGCTGCACCCTCTTTGGCTTGTATCTCTTCTTTAAGGTGAGGCGGAAATGCTGTGTGAACACATGGCCTATTGAGAGGAGACACATAGACCAATCACTTCCTGTTCAAAAGAAGAGAAAAAAACTGCACACATCATCCTTACTTCCTGCCCTCCGTAATGTGTGTGTGTGTGTGTGTGTGTGTGTGTGTGTGTGTGTGTGTGTGTGTGTGTGTGCGCTCGCTCTAAACCCTTGCACAGCTGCCTCTGCTCACACTGATAACATTTGTTTGTAGTATCCCTGACAGAACGAAATATTCTGTTTTATGAGGTCCTCGTGTTGTATCACATTTGTTGTCTTGAAAACCAATTTTGTAATTAGGTTATTATAATCTAGTCATCTAAAGGGTCTATACTGAATAAGAGGTTATTAGAGACATCCAAGAAAATCCTGTTTGCTGGTAAGGTCTATGCATAGGAGAATGATTGTATCCTACTAGTGTTGATGGTACTGTAAATGTTGTTCCTTTTGCTTGTTGTCTATCTTGTGATTTTTGGTCAAGTTCCTGTCTGATTTTAAAAATGAATTCATATATATTATGTATATTTTCTTTTCTTCTTTTAAGCGTCTGCTTAATGTTTTTACCATAACCATATTTGGATTTGGACAAACTGATTCAAATGTAACTTGTTTGGCTAAAGCTTACCAGATATGATGAATCAAACCAGATATACCAAAGTAATTCCAAAACTTGACAAGGAACATTCTCTCTCTCTCTCTCTTTCTCTGTCTCTGTCTGTCTTTGTGTGTCTGTTTTAGATTTTCTCACAAGAGTATATTAACATGCTGCTATCAATGTACTTCTTTGTGCTGGGGATCCTGGCTCTGTCTCACACCATGAGGTAAGACAGGCCTCAGGGTGCTCTTCCTTTTGCACCACAGGAGGCTCGTAGCGTGAGCGACTAACTGCATTATGTACTGTGGATGATGTGGTCCATGGCTCGGTGCTGTTCTTGGTCCTCATGAAGCCGTTTGAGTTGTTTTGAGTGTTTCCTGGCCCTCATGAGTCATTATGACACCGCTCTGTCCTGTCAGTCCCTTCATGAACAGGGTGGTCCCAGCCAGCGTGCCCAATAAGCTGTATCAGCTCCTCTTCACCCAGGGGACAGGGGAGAGCAAAGAGGGTGAGCACATTGCTCTCTCCATCTCTCTCTCCATCTCTCTCTTTCTCTCTCTCTCTCTCACACTCTCTCTCTCTCCATCTCTCTCTCTCTCACACACTCTCTCTCTCTCTCTCTCTCCATCTCTCTCTCTATCTCTCTCTCTCTGTCACTGTCTGTCTGTTCCTAACATCTCTTCTGACGCATTTTACTTTGAATCTTTGCTTTTGTGGTCATCCTATCAACCTAATCACTCAGTGGCTGTCCCTATATCTTCCCTCATTTTCTCACTGTTGCTACTTTTTCTGTCACATAAATGCAGTGCCCATTTTCTTTACCTTCTGTTTTTTTCTCAGATCTCTGAGAGTGACTGTTAGCCATGATGTAATTGAGCAATACTAACATTTCAAAAGTAAACAGTGCTATACACTCATAACCCTGACTTGTCATTGTGCTTCTGTCCTCACAGAGATAGTCAACTATGAGTTTGATACCAGGGACCTCTTCTGTCTGGTGATCAGTGCAGTTGTGGGGGTCTGGTACATTCTCAAAAAGGTATCGTAACCTTTTAACATATCTCATCTCTCAACATTTGTACGGCTTTCTTACGAACATTGTCCCCAGTGTGACATTATTTTTATGTTGCCATAGATTTATTTCTAAGTATGTCATTTTAGGTCATCTTTATGTGGTTGGGATTTTGCTGTGCATCAACACATAACTATAGAGAATGACCTTAAATAGCTTGTACTCCAAACCTTTGGCAATGTTGTCAAATTGGTCAAAGATAAATAAAGAGTTGTTTATGACCAAGAAATCCAGACGTTGGTGGCGATACGTTTTAGCTGAAACACCAATGCTCAATTTAGATGATTGTAAACGGCAGACATTGAGTTTTACAAGTTGTGTGGAGTTTACAGCTCTGGCATTGAATCAGCGTTTGTGTGTTTTTGTGTGTAACCAACAGCACTGGGTGGCCAACAACCTCTTTGGATTGGCCTTCGCTCTGAATGGTGTTGAGCTGCTTCACCTGAATAACGTCAGCACAGGATGCATCCTCTTGGGAGGCCTGTTCGTCTACGACGTCTTTTGGGTAAGTGGGTGTGTTTGTGTGTGTGTGTGTGTGTGTGTATATGCATGTTTTGTAAGGGTGTTAACATAAGTGTAAAAGAGGGAGAAAGAGTGTGTGTGTGTTGCCAATGACGAAGAAGAGTCCGGTTTAGAGAGCGAGAGAGTTAAAAGCTGCATTGCAGCATTCCCTCACACCGTCCTCCAGCTGTTCTCACTCCAAACAGGCAAATCTGCATCTGTTGACTCTTCCTTCCTCTTCTCTGAACCTGGACTTTCCACGTCAGTTTTCCGCCTAGTAGACAGTGCATGTCTGTCCGTACCCTGCGGGTCATCCAGCGTTTGCCGACTCACGCGGAGCAGCTGTTGACTCGGCCGAGTAAACACAACCTTTCTGTTTCTCTTGTTGTTTCCCCCGACAGGTTTTTGGCACCAATGTCATGGTTACAGTGGCCAAGTCCTTTGAGGCACCCATCAAGTGTGAGTATTTTATTCTGCTTCTTTGTTTCTCATCAGCTGTTATCAGCTATGACCAATATTGACTCAAGGCATAAGAAATGGGCTTCTTGTAACTGGCAGTTGTTTTTAATGATGCAAAAACATTATCAGTGACTGCTGTTATAGCCCCTCACTGTAACTCAAACATAGTGCTTGCTGTCATGAGCATGAGGTTAGCGTCCTGATAGGACAGCTCCCTATAATACCTAAATGTATAATATATGTATTATGTATATTCTAATAGTTATACATACATTTCTACATCAAATCTGATGGAGTGAGTGATCAAATGCTTGTGTAAAGTGACTGCCGGTAAGGCTGTGGCAGTGACACAGTGGGAGCCAGTGAGGTCATGAAATGGATGATCTTATCTGTCCTTTTTGTCATTTCAGTGGTTTTCCCTCAGGACCTTCTGGAGAGAGGGCTGAATGCCAGTAACTTTGCCATGCTCGGCCTGGGCGATATCGTCATCCCAGGTGAGTTCACAACACTGGAACATCACCAGACCCCTTTCAAGTATGGCACAATTTGACTGTTAAACAGAAATGGGCATCTATGCTTGTTTTATTAGGTTGTTAAATCAAACAAGATTAAATCAGCTGTACATCTAACATTCCCTCAATGGTCTGTGGAATACTATACTATACTATGCCACTAGAGGGGGCTATAATGATCCTTTTGTGCTTTTTTGTTGCGTTATTCTTTCTGAATCCGATTGCATTCTGACATCCTGTGTTCTCATTTTCCAGGCATCTTTATTGCATTGCTGCTCCGCTTTGATGTTAGGTAAAACATATTTCCATATAAGGTTGTGTATGTGTTTGATGCTGCTGGTCCCATAATACTCTGTGTGACACAAACTGTATCTAAACTGTCTGTGTGTGTGTGTGTGTGTGTGTGTGTGTGTGTGTGTGTGTGTGTGTGTGTGTGTGTGTGTGTGTGTGTGTGTGTGTGTGTGTGTGTGTGTGTGTCATAGTTTAAAGAAGAATACCAGGACCTACTTCTATACCAGTTTTATGGCTTACATCTTTGGTCTGGGCCTCACCATTTTCGTCATGCACACCTACAAAGCTGCTCAGGTGAGAGAAACAGAACTAGGATGTCCAGCCCCAAACCCTGGTTGATGAATATTGCATGGTGATTTGGAGGATATCTTGTGTACGACCCTGATCTGTAAACAGACCCGATTCTGAATTTTTAGGTAGATGATTATCCATGTTCCTAACTCTGTGTGTGCGTGTGCGTGCACGTTTGTGTTTTCCCTTCAGCCTGCTCTCTTGTATCTGGTGCCAGCCTGTATTGGTTTCCCAGTGTTGGTGGCCTTGCTCAAAGGAGAGTTGACAGAGTTGTTCAGGTATCTCCTCTTTCCTTAAATATGACCCTACCCAATGTATACGCATCCTACAGTCATTGCTAAAAATGTGTGTGCGTCTTTCTATCCATCATTAGCCTGTGTCTAGTATATATGTACATTGCCCAGTTGAGACACCTTAGAGTTTATTCTGTGATTGAATGGTGTTTTTTACATTTTGAACTGCCATTCTGTAGTTTGCTGCAATTCTAAACGTTGGTTTCTACATCCAAGCCTTTAAAGTAAAAGGCTCTAGTTGAAGTCCTTTTACTCTTGTACTATTATCAGGCTTTAACTTATAAATAACTGGAAAATAACCAAACCTCCCAACCTAATGGGACTGAAGGAGTTGTCTTGATCTGAAGTGAAAAGCCATAACACAGCCTTGGCTCTCTCTGACCCTTGAGTGCTGTGGTACCCTGTTCTGGCCGTCCACAGTTATGATGCACCTGAATGATGGACTGACCACATTACAGTTCTCCCTGCTCCACTCCCATCATTGTGTTTTCTTCTTTTTGTTTCATTTATCTTTGCTTGCCTTTATTTACCAAAAAGTCTCTTTATAGTCTCTCTTTCTCTGTATTTCTCTCTCATTCATTCATACACACACACACACACACACACACACACGTACCACAGAAACGGTAGTCTCTCATTAGTTTAACACATACACCTAATGTCAGTCACTCAATGCCTTGCAGCCTGATACTCATACACTTATTCAGACACACACACACACACACACACACACACACACGGCCATACCCCATATCACACAGTAGATCTGTACTGGATAGGAAACTATGGGCAGTAGTCATAACAACACAGAGGGGGCAGCCAGGGAGTGTGTGTGGGGGGGGGGGGGGGGGGGGGGTCTACATTGGCCAACTCAGGAGGGCAAGGGAGGGCACTGGCGGGACACCTGGCACCTGCATGGCCATGTGATGTGTGAGCAGGAACATTCCCCACAGTCCTGCCAGGAGCTGGCACCGGCCACGGCGATAGTAGTCATGGCAACGGCCAGCCAGTAACCTTTATGCCACGCCTGGTCTCAGGACCTTCAGAGTCCCACTGTGTTTCTCCACAACACTGTGCCGGGACAAAGGAAGTTTCCAGAATAAAGTCAAATTGCCCTCCGAAGGGCCTTATGAAATAGGAACACTACAGTTACCTGAATGGCGTTTGTTCTTTTTTATGATTATGCTGTAAAGTGAATTTCATTTGAAAAGTAATGTAGAGTAATGCTACAGTGGAAGGTTGCGGACTATCTTTGCGAAGTATATCAGGTCATCTAGATGGGTAGATGCACTGCTTACTCTTCATCGCCCAATGAAGACTTGTCCCTGGCTGTCCCTGCTCTCCTTTCCTGAGTGTCTCTACAATTCTCTCTCCTGGCGTGTTTTTTCAGTCATCTTTTAAAAGCTTGCTTTTTGAATCTTTCCCCTCTCCTCTCTTCTCCTCTCCTCTCTTCTTTCTTCCCTCTTTTCTTTCCTTCTGCATTTTTCTCTTATGGCTTCCTTTCTCGACTTCTTCTTCTTCCTCCTCCCCTCTCTCCTCCTCGCTGGCGCTCAGCTATGAGTCGGCGGACGAGGTGCTGCCCTAAACCCCGCGCCTCACACACTTCCCCACCATCTCGGGGTCCCCATCCAGCCTAGCCGCCTCCATGCAGGGTCCCCCCTCTCCCCCCTGGCGCCGCCGACACACGCCCGCTAACATGTAGGCCTCCAGGGCAGGTATGCCCCAGACAAACCCACCCTACCCTACCCCACCTCTCCACTCCCCTTCCACCGTCACTCGCCAACTCATCCTACCTCTGCCCCATGCCCACCAGCTACCACCGTTCCCATCCTTGTGTCGTATCTCATCCTAATCTGATGTGCCCACTGTCCTCATGCCAATGGCTCGCTGTGCCACCCACTGTGCAACCCCCTCGTGCCACCCTCTGTGCCCTTCGCACCTGTACTCGTCTGCTCTGGCTGCCTGCCTGGTGCCAGTCTCCCATCCTGCTTTCACAGCAAGGTCACTCCCTCCCCCTCCGCTTGAGTCCTCCTTCTCCACCAAATCAGCTTTGTTGTGGTTACTGTTGGGCTTCTCCCATAGCCATACAGTGGGGCGCTTCACACTCCCCCATCATTTACTTTTTTTCTATATATTTTTGAACACATCCCACTCATGGTGTTTGTGGAATGGCTGATTGACCACTCCGGCCCGTCTGTTGTTTCTGCCCTCATCAGCTGTGTGATGGTGTTCAGTGAATGTGGCTCAAATGTCCATCCTGACTGAGCTTTGTGTTGTCAACCTGTCATTTGATGGATGTTATGTGTGGTCCATCACGGCTTTACTGATTTGAAGTCTCCTCTCTCCTGGCCAAAGGTATGAGGAAACTCCCCCTGAGACAGAGGAGACCTCCCAAGAAGAGACGACAGAGACTGAGAAGAAGGACCAATAACCCAGACGACACCCCCCCCCCCCCACCCCCCCAAAAAAAAACCCTGGGACAACTCTCCATCCACCAACACCACATTTCACGAGCCACACTCACTTCCTGGTCTCATGGCCTTGGAGGACCTGCCATGATGCCAACGTGCCGTGTCATACATGGAAATGGCCCGTTATTCTCAATAACTGTTTATGATGTTGGAATGTTTTTGTAGTCTGTAAATGGTTTATGAAAATACAGCTTCTACTGTGCCTATGAATTCCTTCCTTTTGTTTTGTTGCTGTTTTCTTTTTTTTTACAACTTTCATCTATTGAATATGTCTTCTGCAATGTCATAGATTATTTTTAAATTTGGACCTCTGTTCTCGTAAAGACCAGTGTTTTTAACCTTTTTTTTTGTCTGGGAGATAAAAAGAGAATGACAAGTGGTGTTTAGTGTATATGAAAAGCAAGGCTTGTGAGTCTAAAATGGTAACAGACAATTTGGGTTTCAATCTGGGTCATTCTCTGGTTATGACCCTAGTGTCAGAGGTGCAATATGGTACTTTTGTTTGTTTGGGTTCCTAAAAACCGGTTTGGAAAAGGGGTGCGTGAGCGACTGGCATGGGAATGTGAATACTGAGATGCTGTTTGACGACGGCGTATCTCCATTACCTAGTATTTGTATTTTCAGAAAAGGAGACCAAAGTGGGACCAAAATATTAGTTGTCTAGTTTTCATTTTTTTTTAGTTTTTGTGTTTTCCTTCTGCCTACGGTAATTTTATTTAAATGTTCTGGTCTTTCTGGCTCGGGAGGCAGGGAGTGACCTTTCTTAGGGACAGTGCACATGAGCGTTTTTTATTTTTGTTGTTTTTTTTTTATGTGCTTCTAAAGGATCATGACATGTCCATAGGATTTATTACGCTCTGCTTGGTGAAAAAAAAGTCCCCTTGTTTTTTGCAGTCTCTTCCTGATTAATCTAATTTCTCCTGATGTACCAGTGCAAGGTTAAGCTTCCTTGAGGAGCAGTTATATATTTTTTTCTCTCACTTTTTTATTTGCAATAAAGTGTGGTGCGGTATGCCACTTGTAGACAAGCATAAAAATGGTGTGGATGTTTTTTTCTGTGTGTTTGCGTTAGTGAATGTCTGACAGTAAGGACAGCATGCCATGGACACCGGTGAGATCACATTCTTGGCATCTGACTGTAACTACAGGTACTACAGTCTCCTTAGATTATAAAACTGGAATCACAATACCTCTCCAGTTAATGCTAAACCAGCGCATATTGACCAAACCTATATGAAACCAACCATCGCTCATAAGTGTTATGTGTGCTGTGTCAGTCTTGTCGGCTGTGTCACTAGGTGGCGCCACAAACATAAGTAATAGTGTGAGCTCCTCACTGATGGCAGAGTTGTGTGCAGCTGAGGCTGAAGTTAGTGATTAGATGGCGATTACTCCTTGGCCTGTGTTAGCTGGCATTTGCTGCTATCACTGACCTAAACCACATGAGATCTGAAACAAGTACTTAAACTGAGTTGTACAGCACAGAGTGTACGATCGGATAAGATTATTCAGTTGAATATAAAAATGTAGCCTAGCTCATGTAAGTCAATAAGCCATGACAGTCCCCATATTCTGTCATACAGAATAGCACTTTACTATTTCATTCTTTGTGAGGGAACAGAAGCTCATAATAAACGAAGCACAGAAGGGCTTTAACACTTAAGAGAATGTCATGATAAAAATGATTGACAGGTTGCTGTTATACTGTTAGTGTTTTATTCTATTCAATATTGAAGTGTAAATGATTTTAAGGTTTTAAGATACCAAAACTGGGGCCACAGGTACAGAGGGATTCTACCGTAAGGTGCAGTGCTGATGTGAGTGATTCACTATTTCCCTCTTCCTCTCAAACACAGGCCTACTTGCAAATGAAACATGACAACTACATCTGACTTTCCTCACCCAGGCGTCAACAGGTGAGGGCAAAGATGGCGGTCGCGCCAGTGGAAACCCTCCCTACTAGTGATAGATTTATAATTCCACACTGTGTATGAGGTTCTTAAATGATGATAATGATGTGTTTTGAGAATGTTTTGAGAATGTTTCTAGATAGTTATGAGTGCTGTTTTCCATGTGTGGCTCCTGGGATGTTTTGCGCATCACTGTGGAGCAGGAAATAGAGACTCTGAAGGGTAAGGGTGGAATTCAGAGGTTAATCCGTTCATATACTATTTGTTATTTGTTGAAGCTTATTTTCTTGTGTTTGTGTGTGTGTGTGTGTGTGTGTGTGTGTGTGTGTGTGTGTGTGTGTGTGTGTGTGTGTGTGTGTGTGTGTGTGTGTGTGTGTGTTTGCTCTGCTCAGAGCCTGTGTCCTTGTGTTGTGTGGATGCAGCCGGCTACAGATTCTGGTTCCCAGCATTCAGGAGGCTCCAGCTCACAGCGCTGTGACAACAGTCAAACAGTTTCCCTGGGGACAGCAAGCCAGGCGTGAAGCCACCTGATAGTGGTTAAACACACACACACACACACACACACACACACACACCTGGTCCTCCACATACCCACATGTATGCACACGTACAGATATGCATGCACACAAACACACCACTGACCTTTTTCATGAAGATCACAATCATTGTCACATACATGCATACCCTTTAATCCTTCAATTTCATACACAGACTGTCACACTCACACCCACTCACACACACTCACACACACTCACACACACTCACACACACTCACACACACTCACAGACATTGACACACACTCACACACACTCACACACACTCAAACATGCAAAGTGATCCTCCCATCCCATCATGCCTCCTCAGTCTTGTTCATCTCAGGAAGCTGACGGCTCTTCCAGTGGGGTGGAGTGTACAGTACTCTAATGCAGGCCAGAAGCGTACAAACACTCTTCCTGACGGTGCGTCAAGAAGCATTTACCATGTGTGGTGAGAAGGCCAGAGAGAGAGAGAGCTCCAAATTCATTTTCCATACTGGTGCTCCGAGGCCAAGACCCCCAGACTGACAACGCTGATGAGCCTGACTGGTGGGTTCTTGGACTGAGATTATCAGCTTCACAGCACAGATAAGAGGAATCCTTGATTCTGGTTTAAGTCATAAATTGAGTGTGCATATGTGTGTGCATATGTGCGTGAGTGTCTATGCACGTCTGTCGTGTGTGTGTGTCCATATGTGTTTCACACTCTGTCTGTATGTATATACGCATTCATGTCTGTGTCTGAGTGTATGTGTGCCTCTGTTTTTGTTGCATACTGTGTGTGTGTGTGTGTGTGTGTGTGCATGCGTGCGTGCACGTGTGTGCGAATGTGTGTATGCATGAATGTGATTGCAGGGGCAATAACGCAGAAAGGGGAGCTGGGATGTTAATGGTGGGGGGTCATGTTTCAAAGCAGGAACATCTGCACATCTCTCGCTACCTCCCACCCTTGCTCTTTCTCCTTCCTGCTCCCTCCCTCCCTCTCTTCTCTTTCTGTTCTTCTCTTCTATCCAGTGAATAACTGGGCTTCTCCATGGTACTCTCTTCACCCAGCCCAATCCACCCCACCCAACCCCCTCCCTTGGCCCCCCCTTTCCCCCATGCAGGTGTGCTTTAGGGGGGGCCTGCTGGGAGCCTCTGACCCCCCTCCCCCTCCCCGGTCATGTCATGCCCCCAAAACAAGCACCCCCCGCATTAGCTCGGTTCCAGCACGGTTGCTAGGTGACTCGGCCTCTGTCCCCTGGTAACCTCTGTTTTTTGGGGTTCCCTGACCCCCCACAATCAGAGCATCAGCCCTCTCACTAACCACCAGCCTGAAGTGGCCAAAGAAGGCTGTGAATGTGGGAGGTATCCGTCAAAGCCACCGGGTGAAGAGGTGACCAGTATCTCTGCCTTACTTTGTGTTTGAAAGAAGCATTCAGCTGTGTGTGTGTGTTTGTGAACCAGCCCCTCAAAATGCTCTTGTCACTTCACATATTTCACATCGAAGCACATTCACATCCCAGATGTGCTTGATTTGAGTAGACAGTGCAATGTCTCAAAAATAAGACATCATCACTGAACAGTAAATCCAGTCCGTCAGGGGGAAATGATGATCGCCATCAGTCATTTTTTGTGATGCTAATTTCGCAGAAGAAAAACAAAAGCGCCAGAACAGAGTGCTTGACGTTGAAAGACAGGATTTACTCCTCCACAGCTGGGAGAAGAGAGAGTGGAGAGAAAAAAACAACGAGGAGCGCAAAGGGGAGATGAAACGGAGGATGAGGGATGAAATACTTTGGACACACTACTGAGTTCCTACAGAGCAAGCGAATGCAAGAGAGAGCGAGAGGGACAAGTGGAGAGGGGAGAGGAGAAATATAGATTATGAAACATCCTTTGGTAAGGATTTATAGGCACAATTAAAAAACAGAGACATCGCCTCTCCTCTCATCTCAAGTCTGCCTGACATCACATTTACATATCAGTTTTATGAGTACATTTTATTTTCCTTTTCCCAAACTGCTCAGCACTTTAATCAGTCACAGCTGTTGCTGGTACTGCTGCTGTTTTTCCTCCTGCTGCTGTTAGCGTAGCTACTGCCTGCTGGGTTAGCATGATTGCTCTTTCTGTTGTTTTTCTACAGAAACAGCCACAGATGGCATTAGTCCTTTTTGGACATCAGAGAAAAAGACATCAGTTCTTGCTGGGACCACGCTTATTTGGGTATTGTGTGCAGTCTATATTTTAGCTTGGTAGTTGGGCACAAACACATATGTCGTTTCCAGCTTTGGAGGACAGTACGTAGCTTGACAGCAGCTAGCTCAAAGAGGAAGGCAGAGCTATATAACACAGACGGAGAAAGGTGTAAGAGAAGCAGATACCAGGCTGCCATCTCTGACAGGTGACAGTGTGTTCTGCCAGCCCAATTAGAAACAGGAGCAGAGCGAGACCACAGCACTCAGAAGTATCGTTTAGCTTTAGGCAGTCCAGGAGAGCATCAGCGCTGCTGGGACACTCTGAGTCTGGTTCCCGTGGGATCAGCCTAAATCAGCAGCCTCTCACCTCAAGACTCTTCAGGCTGAATAAGGCACCAAGGGACAAATGACCAGAGAGAGACTGACTGAGTGAGAGAGAAAGAGAGGAACAAGAAGAAGGGGAAAAATGAAGAGGATGAAGATGAAGAAGATCATTGATGATCATTGATGATGAAAGTGAAGTTGATCATGGACTGATGAAGATGATGTCAGATTTAAGTGGATGATGTGAACATTATGATAGAACTAAACCTAAAACTTACTGAGATTTTTAATTAAAATCCCTCAACGTCCTCCAACCACCCCTCAACCCCTCCCCTCTCTTTTTTTTTCTCTCACAACCATTTCAAAGACAATCACCACAGAAACGAGAGCTGGAGCTGAACCACTTTAGCCCCCCATCCAGTCTTTAGACAGTCTCCCTCCCGCTTCCCACAGTTTCTTCAACAAGCGCTCCCCTCTGTTGTCCTCTCTCTCTCTCTCTCTCTCTCTCTCTCTCTCTCTCTCTCTCTCTCCCCACTGGAAGTCCAGTGATGTCACTGCTCAGTGTTGGTTTCTTCTCTGTGCCATGGTCCACTCCTGTTTACTGAAATGTGTCTCCTTAGCTGAGGGGGATTAGCCAAAGAGCGCCTCAGAGACGTCAATGGCTTCCGTTTCATTTGACCCCAGCCAAAACAGAGACAACAGGCTGCAGGAAAGAGAGAAAAAGGAAGAGGAGAAAGAGAGTGAAGAGAGGAAGAAAGGGGGGGACAGGAGATACACAGGAGCGAGAAAGAAAAGGAGTGGAAGAGAGAGAAGTGAAAGTAGACGATGGGAGCCGGGGGAAAATGCCAAGGGTGAATGACGTGGCTTTTGTTTTCTGGAATGAAAAGCAAACGGATGGAATAGGAAGCTGAAAAACATAGACCTTGCCAATTTCCACGAGAGTTCTCATGTCTCTTTCTCTTTTTCTTCCCCCCGCTTTCTCCTTCTCCCTTCCCATCCCTCTATTGTGTCTTTATTCCGTGGTTTTCCTCTCTCCTTTTCTCCCTTCACCTCGCTTTGTGTCATCAGAGCTCTTGATCCAGAGTTGCAGTTCAGCTGGGTTCAAGTCCAGCTCCTGCGTGTGAGCGATGCACCATCCCTGACACGATGAGGTGCCAGCCCTCGGTCTCCAGGTTGTGCCACTCAACACATACGGACACATAACAATGTCAGGCCTTGCCAAGTGGAGAAGTGTACGTGACACGTCCAGACATACACCCCCCTTGGACGGCAATGAGAGAGGAGCTTAGGGGCATGAGGGATGGGGCTAGGGTGGGTGGGGCTTTGGGGGTTGGGGTGTTGTAAAGGTTAGGAGATGGGGAGCCCCAGCCTTCCGCAGGTGTGAGTAATTGTCCCGTTGAGGTGGTGGTTTGCACCTGTAACCTGAGGAGCCCAGGCCTCATTGTTGGTGTTGCTCTGGGGAGACGAGACGGGGAGAGGGGAACATGAGTACATAATGGTCCTAATTGGGTGCCAGAGTGCTACCTTTACTGAATACGAGAGGCCGCTTGGGAACTGCCGAGACTTTGTGTGTGTGTGTGTGTGTGTGTGAGAGAGAGAGTGTGAGTGTGAGTGTGAGTGTACATGTGTATATATAATATGGGGTTTTCCACACATTAGTGGCTTTGATAATGGTTTCCAGAAAGAAACAACAAGGCCTGAAGATGTAGGGGTTTATTGTAGGTGCTCAAAACCATTCATTCATGACCCATTTTGGGATATGGGAGTGAAAGCGGATTAATTGCTGTTGAATGATCTCAGGATACTGTGTGTGTATGTGTATGTGTGTGTGTGGGTATGTACGTATGTCAGTGTGTGTGTGTGTGTGTGTGTGTGTGTGTGTGTGTGTGTGTGTGTGTGTGAGTGTGTGTGTGAATATATACATGCATTGTATGTATTTTTCAAACCGAATGTGCAGTACATTTCTGGCTACTGGAGCTCAGCTGAAATGTCAGTGTTTCTGCCCTTCTTGTTTCACCACTCGCAGACAATATACGAGCCAGCGTGAAGGAGCCACCCTGTTTTCCAGTTGGTGAGTACGTGCCGTTAGATTTTCCAAATCTCTGGTGCCGGGGCTGGAGTCTATTACTCACCTCTCCCTCCCCAGTACCCGCTTAGCCGTAAAACACAGAGCAGAAAAAATAACAATAAAATTGTAAGGTAACATTTTCCGCACCAAGGGGTGACAGTTTGACACGTTGTATGTGTTACTTAGGTGATATATGCTGTTTCCATGGCACCCCACTGAATCGGCGCCTGACAGAACATTGCTCCTGCTGACTCCAAAATGGCACCCTTGTCGTCTTGCACTTTCTAGGTAGTTTTTCCACCCTGCCTCTGTTACTCTTTATCACGCTTTCTTAATCACTCTGAGTGCCTGTTGAATGTCTCACCGTTTAACTCATTTTAGCTAAAGTGAACAAACTATATCATCAATATCTACCACTATACAGTCAATTTACTGAAGGCAAATAAACAATACAGTAAATACCCACCAATACACAGTCAATATACAGTACCAAAAGCATACATACAGCAACATAATCATACTGACAAAAACGTTCTGTCTGTTGCACACAGACATCCACTTTCTCTCTCTCTCTCTGTCCCGCACACACACACACACACACACACACACACACACACACACACACACACACACACACACACACACTGGGGGAGATTATTTGAAGGTTTATTTTCATTTCCACTGTTGTGCTTCTCCCCTGTTCATGGGCGATCGGTCATGGCCCACTACTGGCCTGTTTCTCTCTCCCCCTTACATTCCCCCCTCCCCCATCTACCCTCAACCTGACCAGGGAGAAAGACAGGCAGCAGCCACACCAACCTCCCCAATCCCCCCTGACTCCCACTAGGCCTGGAGCTATGGGAAAGCCCAAGTGTAAATTGTAGCAACGGTGTTGCGTTTCTCAAACATTTACTCTGCATCTTGAGACGGGGGGGCGAGGGGGTGGGGGGGGGGGGCACATCTCTGTGAGGGAGGAGAGAAGAGACACCGGAGCCGCCAGCACAGCACCCGAGGAGCCGCAGTATAAACATGCAACACTGTCGACACAGCAAACACAGCCAGCACTGTCAAAACAAGCCGGGCAACAGGGGAGTTATCAGTGAGAACACGGCCTGGGCTGATAACAGCCTTGACACTCAGTGAGGCCTTCATTTAATGCTGCCACTTTGGGAGGAGCGACGTGGAGTTGTGTTTAGCGAGATGCTTCTTGTGGGTGGTGGGGGGGGGGGAGGAGTCAGGGGGAGGGAAAAGAAATGAAGCTGGAGCGTTAAGGACTAGTGGACTGGAAACATTTACATTTCCATTTTCACGTCCATAGTATTAATAGGGAAGAACGGCTCTCTGAAGGCTTAGGCTTGCAACATCTCAGCAAATTTGACACTAATAGCTGGAGGCAGTCGGTAAGTAGCCACACCAATCAATCATCAATCCTGGTCAATTCATGTGAGTTCAGCTCAGCTGATACATACCCACACACCATCACACACACACACACACAAGCATGCACCTCCAATGGTACGTGTCCCATTATTTGCACTGAGACTGTGTTGGTGCGTAATCCCTGGCTGTCACGCTGCACACTCGGCAGCTACGCGGGTGCTTCTGTTTAACGTCAGCACTAATTAGCGCCACTGGGCCCAGAACCCAGGAACCCACTTTGATAGGGGGGGGGGGGGGGCTGCCGGATTTGACAGGGTGTTACTCTCACTACTGCAACCACCCACCCACCCCCCACCCCCCAACCCCAGTCCTCTCCACCCTCCATGCACACACAGACACGCACACACACCCCTCTCCACCCCCAACCCCAGTCCTATCCACCCTCCACGCACACACAGACACACACACACACACACACACACACCCCTCTCCATCCCCAACCCGGCGTCCCTCTCTGCCCCGTCGGCTTTCCGGCCCCAGCCGAGGGTCGCCCGCCCTCTCTCTGCTCTGAAAATCACATCCGACAGGCCCCGGAACTCCCTACGATGGGGAGAAGGAGGCAATTAGCGGGATGTGGGAACGCCAAGATGTGATGAGCAGCCACTGTGCTGGGAGATTAAGTCAACCTGCTGGAGTCCACCACTCCTGGCTACACACGCACACATGGATGTGCCTACAATTGGCTGCACACCTATGCAAAGACCAAGTGGTGAAGTCTGTGTGAAGATGAAGTGGAGTCAGTGCCAGCAGCCGTGAGCGCACGGGAGAATGCATGTGTCTCTGTGTGTATGTGGCAATGTTCTTTTCTTGTGTGTGTTTGTGTCTGTGTGTATGTTCGTTTGTACGTTGATGTGTGTGTGAGTGTGTGTGTGGGTGTGTGGGTGTGTGGGTGTGTGTGGATGTTTGCTAGGTTGTCTGTCCATTTGTCTGTACATAGTTGTTCATTATGGTCAAATCTTGGCTGAAAGCTTATTTCAGCAGCTTTACCATGGTATGGAGTTTCCCTCATCAGTGCAGATGGAGCTGTTGCGTTTTGTGGATCTGGATTGGGTCCCATCTATCTGCATGTGGCCTGTAGCAGACTAATGCGTATTGCTGTTTTTACAAGGCCTGTGGGTCACAGTGTCCCGATGCAGTAATAATGATCGATATATGTGTTTCTGTGCTTGCGTGTGGAGTACAGTTTCAATGTGAGTGTGAGTATGTGTGCGTCTATGGCCTCAGTCTGTTGGTATTTGTGTAAGCCTGTATAAATGATCATGTGTGTACGCATTCTTTTGTCTTGCACGTACGCTTCAGGTTTGTCATCACATAAAACACACAAATGCAAATACATGTGTGTGTGTGTGTGTGTGTTTGTGTGTGTGTGTGTGTGCGTGTGGTGTGTGTGTGTGTGCGTGTGCGTGTGCGTGTGCGTGTGCGTGTGCGTGTGCGTGCGTGCGTGCGTGCGTGCGTGCGTGCGTGCGTGCGTGCGTGCGTGCGTGTCTGTGTGTGAGTGTGTGAGTGTGTGTGTGTGTGTGTGTATGTGTGTGTGTGTGTGTGTGTGTGTGTGTGTGTGTGTGTGTGTATGTGTATGTGTGTGTGTGTGTGTGTGTGTGTGTGTGCGCACCATACATTAATGCTTTCTTTTACATAGCTGGCCCCTGCACCACTCCGAGGGGAGAGGGCTTTATATAGAGCCAT
>NC_137914.1:26520471-26527971 GCF_963457725.1 Sprattus sprattus
TTTGCGTAGGAAGGCGAGGGCGGCCAGGGCTTCACGCCGCCTGACGACTGGCTCCACAGAGTCTGGCCAGCTGTGGCCTGGGCCGCGAGCCTGGCCTCACTGAGTCTGTGGGGCCGCACAGCTGGCCAAGGCATGTTCCCAGAGAGCGGATAAAGAGAGCCAGAGAGAGCCAGAGAGAAGGGGGAGAGAGGGAGGGAGGGAGAGAGGGAGGGAGGGAGGGAGGGAGGAAAAAAAAAGAGAAACTGAGGTTAAACTATTTCAAGACCATAAGCGTTTTTCCTCTTCTTTTTTTCAATGTGCTGGTCTCCTCTTTGCTCTCTTTCTCTTTCTCTCTCTCTCTCTTTCTTTCTCTCTCTCTCTCTCTCTCTCTCGCGCTCCCTGTCTCTCTCTCACACACACACACACACACACACACACACACATACACACACACATACACACACGCCTACAGATTCATCTCCTGTTTGATTAATGAACCTTTTTTCTTGCATTCCCTCATCAGTCTTGTGTTTCTGATCCTGCTGGAAGCCCCATGAATGTTTTCCTTGAGATTTTGGTCGTTACAGTTTGAAACATTTTCACCCTGGGAAGTATGTTTTTGATATTGCTAAGTGTATGGCGAATACATCCAACATCAACACATGTCACATGATATCCACATTCTTTTGTGAGTTTCAAAATGCTGAACCATCACAACCTTTCAGTACACAACAGAATTGAAAAGGTCTTTGTGGAATTATATGAAAATGAAGGGCATGACGACTGTGTTCCGCTGAAATTAGACTCAGTTGTCCTTTTCATAGGTCAATTCCATTTTTATCAAACCTTCACATCTGTGGAAAGCTGCGCTCCCAGTTTTCCCAGCCCTTCTCATTTTCACCGGATCTTTGCCGGTCGAACTTTGCCATTTCACTCCGAATCAGCCATGGGCCCAGCCATCCCATCTCTTCCCAAACACATTCTTTTCCTCTTCATTTATCATTTCCACTTTCCTTTCATTTCATTCCTTTTTTTTTCATCTTTAGTATCATCTCTCTCTCTCTCTCTTTCTCTCACTGTCTCTTTGTCTCGCTCGCTCCTTATTTGGGAGTTCTCCATCCCTGAAGGCGGAATGTGGCCTTCCCTGGAGAATCATTACATCATCAACATGTTAATTGCTCTTTATAGATCAGCTGTAAGCAAGTGCAGCAGAGCCAACTATAATAGAACAAAGCCTGGTCAAAACTCCAACTCACGGTGGTGGTGGTGCTAGAGGGTGGGGGGATAAAAAGCAGCCCTAAAGAGGATAATCCCTGTAATGAAGCGGCTTCTTGGGATGGAGCGGAAAGCAGTCGGCCTGTTTTTTTTGAGGCCAGCGACTGTTCTCTCGGCAATCGCTTGTTGTTCCCGTAACTTGGTGGTGCGGTGCCAAATCGGCTTCACCCGGTAACCCTGAACAACACCTTGCCCCTTAACACCTCATCTGGGACAAATCAAGCGTATGATCATAAAAGCCTGGGAATCAGGGAGGATAGAGAGAGAGAGGGAGAGTGGCAGAGAAAAAAGAGTTTGTGTCACTACTTGTTGACTTCCTGTCCCGCTGCTGCTTCTGGAATGTGGGCACTTCCTGTCTTCAGGCAGGGCAGCCCAGTGGCACAGGAAGTGTTGTCCGTTTTAACACCCATCTGCTGCCCTTACAGCTCCCCCGCCCCCACCCCCGCACCGGCCTGTTTGTCCCCTCTGTCACTCACCACTCTGACCCAGGAGGTGCTGAAAGCGACTATGCGTATGCAGGGGGAGGTGGGCGGCATGACGTCACCTTGAGGGAGCCGGACGCACCTTGGGGACACCCCGCATGACCTGATCAACGTTTGACCCAGTAACTGTTTCACTGGATGATGGCTGGCCCTCGTTTCCAACACTGAGGCCTGATTTGCCAAAGCCTTTTTACACGTTTGGCCTATGCGGCAGCCCCTCTTCTCATCATGGGATTTTGGTTGACTCTTTGCTGGTTCAATGGCTGCTGTGGTGGTTGGTGGGGGTGCTGTTTTTAAAGGCTAACATAGCATGTGTTCCACTTGATCCCTCTTGATGTTTTCTCTGCGTGCATTTCATCTCCACCCTTTAATAATCCATCCAGTGGTTATCGGCCCAGACCTCCAGTCTCTCTGGGGACGGCTTCCTGTTCCTTTTGGAGGTACAGACATTTAATGGCTGATCTGTGTTGTGATTTGGCCTTTGAAAGAACATGAACACCTGTCTCTAGTTGTGTTCCATACCACCTGAAGTCCCCCCCCCCCCCCACTCACACACACACACACACACACACACACACACACACACACACACACACACACACACAGACACACACACACACACACACACACACACACACACACACACACACACACACACACACATGCCTCACCTTCAGGCCACCTGGGTCTTTGAAGAACCAAAGAGAAAGTAGAGGAGGCAACATCTCGAGACTGACGCCTATTTCCTTTTTCAGATGTTGAAAGGGGTTCCTGATGCAGCATCTTCACAGCTCACAGTCTTTTAATCTCTATCAGATGACCTCCATGGCCGGGTGTGAGATGCGATAGTACAGCCCACACAATCAACCGAGCTGAACACAGGTGTTAGACACTTGAAATGGCCCCATTCTTACCAGGTGTATGTGAGTTTTGTGCGTGTGTGTGTGGGTGTGTGTGTGTGTGTGTGTGTGTGTGTCTGCATTTATGAACAGTAAAAAGCTTGCCTATCCTTCCCTTTGATGAACCCTCAGTCAGTTCATAAACTCAGACATGGAGTCTTAACACCTTAACACAGTTCTTGTCAGGCTTATCACTAACCAGAGAGCCCGACCCATAACCCAGAGTCGCTCTACCTGCTGAATCTCCTCTCCCCTTATCCGGAGGCACAGCTGGCGCCCGCCGTATCAAGGTCAAACCTTCAACACCAACACACAGAGGACAGACCAAATACTGATAAAGTAGGGCATCCTGTCTGCAATGTTAACTTATCTTGAATCAGAGCATCTACTGTTAATTTAGCATGAGTTAGGATAATTGCTAAACTGCCACAATGCCTTTAATGTGAACATCAAACGCCACTTATCTCTACCCTGTGCTAGCCTTAGACATGGATATGCACTTAGATATGAAATAGAACCAGCTCAATGGCTTAAAGCTGGTGTAAACTGCCTACCTCTACGTGTGCCTGCTCAGACAGGACCTCTACTGAGACCTGCCTGTTAGCCCAACACTGACCCGGCTCTTGGTCTGGATCTTGTTAACACCGGGGCCCTAACAGCAGGCCTCTGTCCCCGGCAGCAACCCCACACCTATCCCCTCTATGCTGGGTCTCCCGCTCTCTCTCCCTCTCCTCTCTCTCTCTCTCTCTCTCTCTCTCTCTCTCTCTCTCTCTCTCTCTCTCCCCCCTCTCTCTCTCCCTCTCCCTCTCCCTCCGGTCAGCCTAACAAAGGCCACCTGAGCACCAGACAAGCTGCTAACTGTCAAGGTGCGCCGTGGGGAATAATGCAGGGTTTCGAATCCTACCTACCATGTGTATATATCGCAGAACACATTGTATTTTTCTGGCACTTGTCTGTTGCATATCATCAGTTTACCTGAACTGAGACTACTAATCCATCTCTCTCTCTCTCTTTTGCTCTCTGAATATATTCATCTATCTAGTTTTCCCATGTCAGTTCCTTCCCACGCCATACTCCTCCACACTATAAGCAAACAGTGAATGCTGCTGATCTAAGCTTGGTGCTGAATGGACGGCGAGTCATTTCTGGTGTGGGTTTGTGGGGAGGCCACACTGACCCGAGTCCCGTAAGGCAGCCTCCCCTCTCAGACGCCTCGGTTCCCATCACTTGTCTATAACCCTTTCTTAAATTTAAACGGCACCAGCTACTAAAAAGGAACAAAAGTTAAACATGTAATTTACACACAAAAAAGCCGGTCTGACGGCGAAAAAAAAAGACAGAAAAAGGCAGGCAGAAGTAGAAGACAGGAAAAAAAAGAGGAAAAGAAAAGAACTGACAAACGAGGTGAATAGATATTATCTCCCCACAGCTGTCCGCAGTGCGGGCGGCAGCGGCTGCCCACAGGAAGTGGAATCTGGCCCCACAGGAAGTAGGCTCTTGAAGGGCCAATCAGCAGGGTGCGGCAGGATGTCACACAAAATGGGAGGAAGTGAAGGCAGGCTCCAGCGGGTCTAGGGCTAAGGCATAAATGATGGTGGTGAGTGTGTTTGTGTGTGTGTGTGTGTTCATGAGTGTTTGTGTGTGGAGTGGGGAGGTTAGAGAGAGAGAGAGCGAGAGAGTTCCCATCTGAGGACATCCTTCATGGGTGAAGTCTACAACCCCCCGCATCACTGCCACACCCTATCCATGTATGCATTCACAAGCAGTTACTCTCATGTATTCATTCAGAAACTGCCACTCACACACACAAAGATGCATCCACTCTTTTTTCTCTCTCTCTTTCTCTCTCTCACACACACACTCTTCTTCTCCCTGTGATACTCATCCCTCTCTCACTATAACACACACTCTCTCTCTCTCTCTTTCACACACACACACACACACACACACACACACACACACACACACACACACACACACACACACACAAACACACACACACACAAACACACACAAACACACACAGAGCCAGAGTGTGGCTTTGAGGGTGCCTCCCTCAGGCAGGCTGGCACTCAGGCGTGGCGTGAGCACTGGATGTTGCCGTCGCCGTTGGTTTCCATGGCTCCTCGCTGGCGCGGGGCGGCACCTTGGCTGGCTCGCGTGTGTCTGTGACACACCACAGGCTCCAGCTTGGCCAGCGCTGCCACATATGGCCTGCACGGTTCCCACACACAAGCCTCTCACACACTCACTGAACACAGCTGGCCATTTAGAACCTCTCTCTCTCTCCGTGGAAACAAGCTTCCAGCTTAGAACGATGGATTCAAAATGACATAGAATAAAAAGCTTTTCTCCTTGGAACACTGACCTGATGCATTTGTTGCAGTGATACTGCTGTTGATTTTTACCCATCAGCTAGTTGTTTTTGGCTGACTGTTTTTGGCTGATAAATGTTAGTTTTGTGTAGACAACGTGCTACATGAAATAATTTCTGTATATCTGTAGTAACTTGGCATTGTAAGTAAGATTTTAGGATGCCGACAAAAAGGATCCACCCAGATTCTCACCTTGGCCTGATATGCAGATCTGGTAGTTCAGTGCTATGGGACAGGGCTAGAGCTTGCACAGGGTCTGCTACTGTGGTGAATGGAGAGCTGCGCTGAAGCTAGTTAGTCCTGTCAATGTTTAATCGGGTACTGTTACTTACAGGAAATGGAGTTAAACAAGTACTCGGTCCTAAGGAGAAATGAGTAGCGTGACCTGACCTGGATGGAGGCCAGACAGGTCGTAGTTGATTCTGACCTGTTGAGCCAGATCAGGACCAGACCTGTCTCTGGAAGAAAGGCTGTTGGGGGAGCCAGTCTACCTCTGAGACCTATACACATACTTATGGTGGTTCATTCTTGGTGACACACGTAAATGTGTTACTTTATTCCTTCTAAGTGCGACTCAGAAATGTGTTACTCTAACTCATCTTGTTGCCATACACAAAGGCATTGCTTTACTTATTCATGTTGCCACACACAAATCCATTAGTCATTTAGGTGCCGTAAGAAGCACATTTTCACCTGTTTTTAGAGCTGCAGACACAGCTCCTCTAATCCTCTGATCACGACGGAGTTTTATGTGTCACACACAATTGAATGAAGGCAGCACCAGGTGTCTCCATTCACAAAGCAGATCCTATTTACTCTCCCTTCGTTCCTCATTCTTCAGAAAGCCAGGGTGTGATTTCCTCAGCCATCTCCTGTCGGTTCCCTCGTTCTGTGTGTGAATGATGGGGGGGACGGGGACGAGGGAGGAGGAGAGAGTATGTGTGTGTGTGTGTGTGTGTGTGTGTGTGTGTGTGTGTGTGTGTGTGTGTGTGTGTGTGTGTGTGTGTGTGTGTGGCTGTTTATAGTGGGAGGGGAGGGCGCTGAGGAGGCGTAAATGGGATGTCGGCCGATAACTGTCAGGCCATTAAGAGGTATTAACACAGACAGGCAGGATCTGCCCCCAAGGGGTGTTACTTGTTTTGTGTAAACGTGACGAGCACATCTAAGGGACACAATAAGGGGCACTTGATGGATTCTCCCTGTCCTGCCCTCCAATGCCACCCTCTCTCACTATCTCACTATCCATTTATCGAGCTATTTGTCCATCTTTTGCACACTCCACACACACACACACACACACACACACACACACACAACCACACATACCTTGCATAAGCATGCATCTTAGGTGATCCGATCAGGAGTGGACAGCTCTAAGAACAGGTGTGATTGAGGACGCTTTGAGATCCAGTCGCTCAGACCAAATTTAGAAGTGGCCTGGACCGCATATGGTTACATTCTTTTAGCAGTGTGTATGCAAATGTGTCCTGGCCGTTCAATGACTCAAAACTTGCATTGTCTATGACGTCTGAAACTTTCAAAGAGCCTAAAGAGATATATTACGAGTGTGTCAAACTTCTTGGATAACGGACCAGGTAGGCCTTATGCCCGACAAGCAGACTCGACTCACCCCTGTTCCTTCACTCTAGCATCTGCCAAATATCCCCATATATAGTAATGATGAGTATCTCCCCAAACACTATTCAGATGATAAAACCTGTTTACTCAATTCAAAGGCTTCTCATTATGCTGTGTTCACAACATGGTTACACTTGATGTGGTTCTGCTCAGAATTGACCGGAATGACATTAATGTTAGTTTATGCGTATTGTAAACATTTGATTTTGATCTATTGTGTTGTCTTTATGTCTTTATCATAATTTAAGTCGCCTTTAAAAGATGTGCCACTCGGATTTATTCAAAATAAAAGGAATTCACAAAATATTTTAACATGCATACAACTAGTGCAAATCTTAATCACAGGATTATTAGTATGTTGTGTACAATGTTTTTAACAATTAACAACACACATTTCAAATATGCATAAAATATACATTGAAAATCTGTAATTTTACTATATAATAACTGACTGCACTAAATGTGTCATCTGACAATTTACCCATTTTTTTTTACTTATAAAGCTCTAAGTATTATAGTCTTGGACATACATTATAAAGGGTAGGACATTTTTGTCCAAAGGCACAATAAATGTAACAATGATGAAAAACTCTTTTGAACCTTACTATAATTTATTTTCAAGTAAGTAGGGTGAAAGATGTCATCAATCCTTGTGAGTTTAAGATGATAAGACTGATAAGATAAGATAAGACTGAAGTTTCAAAACAGTCATTATTGACCAGAACAAAACATGAAAGTTAACAAGAGGGTTTACAAGTGTAAGCTCGCTGGAGGCAATGACTGGGAAAAGCCTGCTCTTTTACATTTCTAGCTGATGCTGACTAGATAACACGTTCACAAGCCACTGCTTAG
>NC_137914.1:26535471-26612971 GCF_963457725.1 Sprattus sprattus
TGACTGGCTGGGCTCCATAGAGGGGCCCAAACATGAAACACACACACTCACAGACTGTTTGCCCTTTTAACAGGGCAACAATTGTTACTGGTGTGGAACCAGGTTTACAGGCTCTGTTTAAAAGCAGGTGGGGTTAGTATGTGTGTGTTTTGTGTGCATGTATTGTGTGCGCAGGTGTTGGCGTGGGTGTGTTGTGTGTGTGTGTGTGTGTGTGGCCGTGTGTGTACACAACACGGACAAATATCAAGTCACCAAAAACTGTCGTCTGCTTGTTTACTTTTGATTTTTTTTTTTCAACTGTTTACCACAGTTTACTTTTGTCATTCCAACATCAGTCACATATGAAATTCTCCTCAGATTTCTGGTAATGGACATGTCATAGCAATATACAGCAAACAGATGCAGTTAGCATTTGCTGTGATCACTTCAATAAAATGAAAGTAAAAAGAAACACTTGTTTTGAAAACAAACAATATAACCCCCGTTGAAGTGGGCTTCAATGATTTTCAACAACAACACTGTTAGTCTAGGTGACGCCCTTGACCTATTATAGAGCTGTGGAACTACGATGTACCACCTCTTGCCACAAGCAAACACTAACGCCAGAAGGCCTCCGGTGTGTAGGAGTGCATCCCCGTCTCCTCGGGGAAAAGGGATGGTTGGTGCCCTCCTCCATCCCCTCTGTGTGGTCCTCGAGAGGGACGTGGGGGTGTCACTAAGACCCTGGGAATTAGCAGGCACACAGACTTAGCAGCGCTAGCACCCCTGTCTTTGATATCAGTGGCAGGGGAGGTGACCTCTCTTCACTGGAAGTGTCCATGATCCGCTCTCCTTTGCACAGAAGAGGAGCGGGAAAGTGATTGTGTGTATGTGTCGGGGGGTGGGGGGAGGAGAGGGAGAAGGAGAAGGAGAGAGTGTGTGTGTTAGAGAAAGACAGAGGGAGTGCCATATGGGCCACCACTAGATAGAGGAGGTGGGAGGTTTTTTTCTTCTTTTTTTGGGGGTGGGTGGTGGTGGAGGAGGAGGAGGAGGGGGGGGGGGGGGGGGGGTCGGTCAGTTGTGTGTGGAATCTGTCCCTCTCCCGCTCTTTTTCTCTCCCTCTCTCTCTCTCTCTGGCCTGTTCCCAGAATTCAGATGATAATGAAGCCATTCCTCTTTCACTGTGGCGCTCCCCCGGCGGGCTCGCAGCTGGGCCCGGCTGCTTTTGATAGCGCCGGCAGCCTTGGGGACAGCCCACCTCTGGCCACAGCAGCCTGGACGCCAGGCCACAACCACCTGTTTGATTTTCCCAGGGCCAAAGGGGCGGGAACGCCTTGCTAGGATGAAGGAATTTTTCTTCATCTTTTTTTTTTTGTTGTTGGAATAGGCACCTCACCCTCAACTGTGCTAGCTTTCTTTTGTATATTTGCCCCTCTTTTCTTAATGTGTGTGTGTATACATATTTCACCTTGGTGAGAAAAATAGATGCCATGTGGTCCTGTGACATCTTAAGTGCAATCACCAATATTCTGTTGGGGTCATAGCCTCTATACTTTTTTTTGTAGCACAGAGCTCAGTTGTGCCATACTCAACAAAGCAGTTTTTCACACAGTAAGTGACGGAGAAAGCAATGAAATTATTTAGTACTCTGGCCATGTTATCACTTCACAAACAAGAGTGAAGTGTTGAGTAAAGCAATGCAGTGTGTGTATGTGTGTTTCTGTGTGTGCTCAGAGAGAGAGAGAGGGGGGGGGGGGGGGGTGTATTGACCAAGGGTAGTAATTCCTTCATTATGAGTGGCCGAGATAGGGAGGGGGCATGGGACCAGATGGCTCTTTTCTTGTTGTCAGTGAGCATTGACAGGACACCAGGGGTCTATGTGTGTGTCCTGCTATTTACATGGGACCCTGGTGGGGGCTATTTTTAGGCCAGTGAGGTAATCCAGAAAGAATCCAGTGATGTGAGCCTCTGTAATATCTATTCATAGGCGTATATTCTTTACTCAATGTGAGTATGGGAAATACAGACTTTGGGGTTTGGTTTTTTTAGGTCATAGCAGTGATAAGCGATGCAAGCTACAACATGCTTTTAGTTCCTCTGTCATTGTGAGCTTGTTTGTTTGACAGTACAAATACAGCATGAGCCGTTTGCTTATTCACTCTCACTTTAACGTTACTTCCCCTCACATATCAGCCATGAAATGTACCAGATGCATCTCCTTCTCTACTACACCCCCCCCCCCCTCTCTCTCTCTCTCCCTCTGTCTCTCTCTCTCTTCCCCTGTTGTGTTCTGTTGAGTGCCCGAGCAGGCTGCTGGCCAGTGATGAACACCTGTTCACTGTTCCCAGGCTGGCTGTGTGTTGAGGGTGGGGTTTTTAATGGTCGGTGGGCATTGTTTTTTGGCCCAGTCACCTCACAAAGCCGGCCATAGAGTGCAGAGCAAGGGCAGGTGGCTGCACAGCACACTGTGCCACAAAAGCACTCCTCCATGTTCACATGGCCTCTTTATGGCTCGGCCACGGCTGTATGTGCGGCTTTGTTTTGCTGTTGTTTTGGTGGCACTTTTTTCACACCGTGTTCAGGTCATGTAGAGAAAGAAAAAGGGAGAAAGAGAAAGAGAGAGAGAGAGAGAGAGAGAGAGAGAGAAAGAGAGAGAGAGGGGGGAGGAGGAGGAGGGAGGGAGGGAGAGAGAATGAAAAAAGAGGACACAGAAAAAAAATGACAAAAACAAGAGTGGCAGCACAGGAGGGCGGCGGTGACAAACAAACACAATGAGGGCCCATTGTCACCTCGCCACAGCGGGCGCCGCCCTCTAACACCTGTGCCTGCACCTGCGGCCTCAGTCAGGGTTCTGCAGCCCTACCTGCGGGAGAAGGAGTGTGTGTGTTTGTGTGTGTGTGTGTGTGTGTGTGTGTGTGTGTGTGTGTGTGTGTGTGTGTGTGTGTGTGTGTGTGTGCGTGTGCGTGTGCGTGTGCGTGTGCGTGTGCGTGTGCGTGTGCGTGTGCGTGTGCGTGTGCGTGTGTACAGTATGTTTGTGCATTTACTGTTTATGAATTGGTGGGATCAATTTGTGCAAGTCTGCCCATTTTGTTTAGTAGGGTGAATGTGTGTGAGTGTGTGAGAGCATGCAATTAGGCACTGACAGGGAGACACACGTGTGTGTGTATGTGTTTGAGTGTGTATGCATTTGTTTGCTTAATGCACCAACACCAGTAAGGGTGTGTGTTGAGATGGGTGTGTCAGAGCACTGGCGTGCACGTGGCTGCTGTCTTCTTGTAAAAATGAGGTTGGTACAGAGCAGGTTTCGCAGAAGCAGAGGCAAGTTGCGGTTAAGACAAAAATCAATACCAACCACAGCTTCTGACTCACACACACACACACACACACACGCGTGTTATAAAACTGCCTTCCTGCCTGCTGTTTTTGACTTTGTGTTTATTTCCAACTGCCACTCCCCCGTATGTGCCCCCTGTGGGCAGGGTAAACTGAAGAATGAGGGAGTGGTGGGGCTTGTGGGGCAGATGAATCAAGAAGGTGTTCTGCCATGCCTCAGCCTGCGCGGCCTGGGAGCTGTCTGTCTCGGCTTTGAAGGCCACACTCAAACCACCTTGAGATGTTTGAGCTGCGCCGAGCGGCAGAGTTAGAGGAACGCCACACACACCTCTCCACACACACCCACATCTCCTCTTCAGAAGTGCTCGCCCACCACAGGGCACACCATATCTTAAGTCGCCCTGTTCTGGTTTAGCTGAACACACACATTTATCAACAGCTTGACACTTCCAAATAATGTGTCCAAATAATGTGGCCTAAAGGCATGAAAGATCTGAAACGTGCGAGCCTATGGATCACCATGTGCAAATCTGACTAAATACACTCATAAAACCATTACAACAGCTCATTCAAAACACAGCTGTTTGAAAAACATTTTCCATTCTTGATCATAAAAGAATAAAACATAAAAGAAATGGATCATACGACATTGGTATGCACCGGTAGGAGGCTTCCAGTGTGTAAAGCAGCCATCACGATTATGTGTGTGACCTGAGGCGGGTGTCACCAGCCATGCTGTCCGATCCCTGGGTCTCCCTGCGTTGCTGTAGGCTGCTGGGAGGTGGAATAAGGCTTCTACGCCTGCTCCTGCTCCTGCTCCTGCCTGTGCCCAGCTGTGCAAATGCATGATGTGTAAAATATGTAAGCTATGTAGGTCAGACTGGATAAAGGTGTTTGCTCAAAGCATGAGAGTGGGAGTTTGTGAGCATGTGTATAAGCGCATGACTGTGCGTGTGTGTGCGTGTGTCTCTGTGTGTTTGAGATGTGTGTGTGTCTGTGCATGTGGGTTTGTGTGTGTGTTCTGGGGAGTGGCTGTGTGGTTGTGGGTTTTGCATAGCTGTGGTTCTATTTCATGATCTGCTGACAGAGGTATTCAATTTTATTTTATTTATACAGCGCCAAAACAATCCAATTGTCTCAAGGCACTTTGAAGGTATGACTGTCTCATCCATCACTAAAGAGAATGAGGAAGGAGGCACCCGAGGACTGGGAAAACATTCCTGAGTCAGTTCAATGCCACCAGAAGACAAGGGGTAGGAAGTTGATGGAATGTCGTTCTCCTTACTACTAATGTGGCACAATGACACCTATACTATAGATCTCTGCATCTGTCTATCTCTGTATCCGTGTAGGATTGAATATGTATGTATGTGTGTATGTGTGTATGCATGTATGTAGGTATATTTATATAGGTATATCCATTGATCCGTACATCCATGGTCTCTTTCTCCCACTGTGTGTGTGTGTGTGTGTGTGTGTGTGTGTGTGAGTTGGGTGGGGGGATGTCTGTAACAGATGTTGGATGAGGGTGGCAGTAAATCTCCGCCTGACTGGGGCTGTCGAGTGGAGGAGTCCTGCTGCCGTTCCCCAGCTGTGACCAGCTGCTCTTTCCAAAGTGTCTCTCTGCATCACCCCCCCCCACACACCCCCCGGAAGTTTCTAAAGACGCAAAAGAAAGAACACAGGCTCATTGTGTGTGACTAATCTGGGGGTGCAGTGTGTGAGTGTGTGTGTGTGTGTGTGTGTGTGTGTGGGGAGGGGGTAGGTTTACAGGGTGTTAAAGAGAAGGCTTGTTAGGCTCAGAGTCATTGTCTGGCCATAAATTAGTTAACATGTCTCTCGAGTCACTTAGCAGAAACAAACCTGTTGGCGCATCACTTGGAGAGCAATCACGCTTGTCCGCACTTTTGTTTTGATTGTTGCCCTCCGTGCTCCAGCTTAAAAAGTCCTGAAAGGAATAGTTTGTTTACATTTGACCCGCCCTTTTGTTTTACCCTTGACACAAATTGACAGGAAATATTAGGATTAATCTTCTCATTAGTTAAAATACAGCAAGTAAAAATGCTCTTTAGTCCATATGTCCTAGTCGTTAAGTGCTGAAGAATGGCATTTTAAGCCATTTGTTGAGTAACAGACAACCAAGCTCTTTCATGATGATGCATTAAGCATTTTTAAGGGAAGGGGGGGCAGGGTGCAAAGTTCATAGTGTCTCTGCCACGTCCATACACTGGTATTCACTTTTGATTCTGGGGACTGACGCTCCTCAATCAGACCTTTCCCACCCCTGTCCCAGCCCTGCTCCTCTCATTGGTGTCATTCTTCCGACGGCATTCCCAGCTATAGCCATGCTGGTTGGCAGAGACGTGCACGGAATGCCTTCAAAACACACACACACAAGGGCAGGTCCTTTTCAGCTCATTCCAACACTCTGCTTGACCTCGAGGGGTGCCACAAAAGGTGCGGACACAATAAATCTGCTTCCTTGTTCCGAGATGAAATATCTCCCAGGCCTGACGTATGGTAATACCATGACGGGCGGTTTTGTCAATGTGTTTTACACACCGGCCTCCTCTGGTCATTTTTCAGCAAAACAAATTGGCAGCAGCTCTGAGTGCTGTGGAAGCATCCGTAACAGATGGTACACAGCACAAACAAATTGGAGCCACTTACATCAGCTTAGGTCACATTCATTTCCCCCTCTTTTATTATGGTAATATGAATATCAGCTCTATCGTTGATATTATTGATTAAATCTAATTCTCTTGAGGCCATTTTTACTGTGGAAGTTTGGATGAAATTCAACAACAATTTAAGCTGAATTAAACTTCTTTTTTATGAAAATAAATGTGAGCCACAGGGGAAGAGTGAGCCAAATGTCAGACGTGTGGGTTTTTGATTAATACATTTTTCCACAGACGCAAGAGCACAAATTGCACAGCCAGAAAGGAGACTCTGGTGATGATGGGGGAAATCACGGGCCAGGGTTCCAAAAGAATGATCAAGAAGCCTGTGTGCATGTGTGTGTGTGTGTGTTGATGTGTGAGTGTGTGGGACTGTGATCGAGAGAATGCATGCGAGGGCAGTCTTCACAGAAAAGACCTCCAGCATTATTAGATTTGCTACAAGCTTTAACAGTGTCTCCTATTGTGTTCTACAACCCCAATGCCCCCCAACCCCCCCCCCCCCCCCCCGACACACAAAATAAGGAAGCCTCTGGCCACGTATACACCCACCACACCCCAACCACGACCCCCACCGATCCCCCAGGTCCTTAGCTTCTCCAAGCAATTGCCACTGAAGTGGAAAGTATCCCACAGCACAATGTCCAGCCTCTCAATAGATCTCTGTATAGCATTGCTACACTGTCACAAGCAGATGGCGAGCTAATTAGACACCATTAAGCGCTTTGAGAGCCTGTGTGGGAACCAGGCTAGTCACAGGCCTCCGGTGCTCAGGCTCCTCAATGGGGTAGACACGCCGCAGCCGCAGCCCACCCAAACCCCACCCTGTTGGGTGAGAGAGAGAGAGCAGTCAGGGCCCCCCCTGGAGCCTGGACCGTGGAGTGAGAGAATGCAAGAGCGGACAGGAGAGGGAGAGAGTGAGGGAGAGAGAGAGGGTGAGGGAGGGAGAGAGAAAAGGGGAGCATGTAAGAGAAAGGGAGGGTGCATGTGTGAATGGGGAGTGAAATGCTGAGACATGCTGGGAAGACTTGCTGTATCTACTGTCCTTTATGTTTTTGTTTTTTTTCAGCGTCCTTTCATAGAGTAAATGAGGACTCTCATGGCCTAGTTTTGGCAAGAATACCATGGAGGGCTCCCTTTATCCAAAAAAAGGGGACAAGTACCAGTGGTGGAGGGGGGCTAGTGAGAGAAGGGTTTAGATGCTTTCACACACTAGAGTGCCAGTAGAGTACCCCTGGTGCCCTCAAAATACACACCCCTCCCTCCCCCCCAGTCACCCATCCCGCACCAAGGCCGCCACTCAACACCCAACGCCCCCCTTCCCCATTCTAATCCACCCCGCTTTCACCAGGCTCTCTCAGGTCTCCTGCGACTAAGAATGGCGGCGTTGGGGCAGAGGCTGTGGTGTTAAGGCGGAACATGAGCGGTGCAGCCGGGGCATCTGAACTGGGCTTGACCCGCTAATGACACGTCAGTGAGACGGTGGCGGAGGTTGCGGGGGTTAACGTGGAGCCACAGGGGGATGCTCATTAGCTGCCTGTCACTCGGAGTCGCTGACCTGATGGAAATGCCTTCACTTCGGTTTACCACACTAATTCTTTTACGTTGAATTCCAATTGGAGACTTGTGTTTATCGTGAAAGGCACTGCTATGTTTATGAGTGTATGAAACTATTGAGTAAATTAGGTTTTTGGTGTATTCCGTCAAAATTAAAACACACAAGTGTGAAACTAAAAAATCCAAGGAGAAGAAAGACTTCCAAGGTTTCCTGAAAAGCAAGCCATTTTGAGACCTCCTCAGCTGTGCAAGCAAAGGTCATCTGAGTCTGAGACAAGTGAGTGAAGATGATATCACATTAAAGTGCTAGTCATCTTCAAAAAGCATTGTCTCCCTTGGGGAAATACAGCAGCCTGTTTAAGTCAGAATACTTTCAATATATGTCCCTCACACAGTGCCATTATCTGACACTAGACTCTCCAGCTCTTAATGATTAATATACATATTCCAGAGATACAATTTATTCTGGACTTTTTGTATTCGGAACATAAGTGTGATCATCTTGAAGCTAAAAGTATTACAAGTTTCATGCGTTTACTTCAAAAACATTTCAATCAACACCACATATACTGTATGTGCTACTCTTTAAAAGCTCCATTTCACTGTTCCATGGCTGACTGATACTCCATTCTATCTTCGATAGCAGCCCTCACCAATGCACCTTGTGTGCAACTTAAAAGGAATTCACCTTCCTTTCATGTACCACCCTTATCCATCCCTTAGTCTTTTTTTCCTTTCCTGTTGCTTTCGTTACCTCCTCAGAGCTGCACCTGCATCCTGACACTGCGTGGGAAAGTGAGAGAGCTCAGCCCTGAAATCCTTTGGACATCATATAACCAGCTTTGCACAGGCACACAGTTTCACTTCACACGCCGGGTGTTGGGGCTGATGGCTCAGACGGACGGGTTAATATTTGACCACAGCGAGTCGTGTCAGGATCCCAGGTTCCCACGTTCTGCATGGGTGCAGCTCTGTCCTGCACTTTGCCTTCCCCCCCTTCTCTTCTCTTCTCTTCTCTTCCTCACTCTGACTCTTCTACTGTTCTCAGCTCTGCACACCTGTTCACAGGTGTTGCTTATCACAGGAGCTGGAGCAGCAGAGCTGGGGAAAACAACAAGGAAGAGAATCATGTACAGAAGGTCTCTGTTTCCCCCCTCTGTCTCCCATATGTGTGCGTGTGTGCGTGTGTGCGTGTGTGTGTGTGTGGGTGTGTGCGCGCGCCTGTGCAGATATGTGTAACTGTCACAACAGAACACTGTAAAATTATTCTGAATAGTCACCTGTTGCAAACAGCCATAAAAGGACACAATGATCTAACTTTGCCAAACATACCACACAAAGCAGCAAGCCTGCTGGTGGGTGGGCTAGTGTGTTTGTGCGTGTGTGTGTGTGTGTGTGTGTGTGTGTGTGTGTGTGTGTGTGTGTGTGTGTGTGTGTGTGTGTGTTTGCATGTATGATTTAAGCCATTAGTCTTTATGGCTGAATAGAGATGTAATTGGGAAAACACGGTCATGCATTTTTCACACAAAGCATATTTGAAGCTGCTGATGATTAAATAAATCACTTCTCTTTGGCTTTTTTCCAAACAGCTATCTTTTGCTAAACAGTGATTGAGGGGGACAGCCACTAAACAAAACCGTATAATCTCTGTTATTGCAGCATCATAAGTGCTATACAGCATAAGTTGTGGTGATTGCCTTAAAATATAAAAGCAGCGGTAGTTAGAAGGTGGCAAAATATTCCTGGAATGTCCTTCCTCCTTATCATCAAGTCGCCGGCTGGCTGCCCAACTTCTCTCACAAGCCACTTCCTGTGTCCAGCCTTCCAAGGTTCATTTCCATGGCGATAAAGGGCGTTACTGCCACCAGTACATTTCCCTGCTGAAAAGGAAAGTGCATAAAAAAGGCAGCTTAACAAAACAACAGCAGTACATTTGGGAGTACAACACAGTAGTCACACATCCTCAAAAAAAGAACATTTGGCATTTGGGAGTGTAACACAGAAACCACACAGACACCACTCTCAATTTTAGGTTTCATTCCCTCGAGGGACTCTCTTAGCCCAATCAAAGTGCAACACAATTGTCACACACAGACTTAGAGAAGCATTTAGCACCTCACTAACTCCCACCCCCCTTTCCCCCTTTAAAAAAAATGCCATTAAATGCATGGCAGGGTATTATCAAGGCGTTAGTGGGGTGTCCTCTCCCCTTCTGTCAGTTAAAATCAGGAGCTAATATGTTTCACTTTTCTTTTTGACACCACCCTCTCCTCCCCTCCCCTCCCCTCTCTTGCCTTGATGTGCTGTAAACAAGATTAAAGAGCCCAGCTGTGGGGAGTTATTGTTGCAGTCGGTAGGAAGTGCTGATGCCTCTGCAGCAGAACAAAAGCTGGATGGGAGAGGAGAGGGGAGCTCCAGACTCAGTGGCTCCAGCCGAGATTTTCTCCCACAATCCTTGCTCTGCGCTCCCATTGTTTTCAGCCCTGCGCCCCTCTGGCTCACCCTGCACCTCCTCCCTCCTCCCCGCCCTCTCACTGCCATGACCTGAGACAGTGGACACAGAGAGGACAACAGGATGCCACAAATGGAGAGATAGAGAGAGAGAGAGAGAGAGAGAGAGAGAGAGAGAGAGAAAGAGAGAGAGAGAGAGAGGGACAGAGAGGCTACTCCTCTCTACAATAAAAAGAGAAAGGAAGAGGGCAAGATGACCAAGGTGAGGGAGAGAGAGAAACAGAACAGAGGACAGTTACTATTATTCTTTTGTTAAATAAATAAATGTGTCTTATAAATGCATTAGTGCAGAAATTACCATAATAAATTAGAATTAAGAAAAAAATATTTCCTAAATAAATTACCCAGCAATGCAAGCTAAAACAAAATGTATTATTAGTTATTTTGGCTGCAGGGCGCGTAAAGTGCAGTATGCATAATTTGTGCATTATGCATTTGGTTACCCTAAAATGTAAAGTTAAACAACAAACATGAAGCATAATAACTGGAACGCACTTTCTGTCTTTTCATCGGCCTGCAGAATTGCATTGTTAACAATTAATTTAATTTTTACAAAAACATAGGCATAGTCCAGCATTCAAACAGCAGAATAACTTGCATGGTAAAGCCGAATTTGAATAAAATAAATATATTTGCCTTTTCATGGCATAAATGTAGCCTGCAGAAACAAACTTTATTTCCATACTTTTTAAGACATACAATGTTTGCCTTTATTTAATGTACTTCTTACTTATTCAACGAAAAAAATATTGGCTACTAAACTGCAGGCTAATTAATAAGCTGAAATAAATCAACAGCCAAATAGTATAACTGTCAAATAGCCGGTTCTTGTCAAATGTGCTCTAACTGCACCTAAATAAAGCCAAGTGTTTCTGCAAGGAATGAATGACTAAAGGAATTTGCTTGAAAGAGGAGGGAAAACCCTATCTGAAGGCATCCAGGAACTATCACAGCGATTCAAAGCCCTCTTTTCCTATTCTCTGTCTCCCCTTTGGAAGTTGATCGAGCAAGCTAGCGACAATGGCAGTTTGCAGGTGTGCAGGGCGGTAATCTCTTCAGAGACTGGTTTAACGTGATAAATGAATGACGATCCCCGGCAGCTAGTTTGTTCTCAGAGTTTGCACTGTGCAGGTGAATGGGGGGGAGTGCAAGCCCGTTGTTTGCGGTCTCCATGGCCACCGCCCGCGCGGCGCCAGGCTGACAGCCGTCAGGGATTGGATGAATGGGTGACGTCACGGCACTGGCGCCTGCCAGTCTGCTTCGGCTTGTTTGGACAATCTGGGGAAGATTCAGAGCAGAGCAATGCTATTTCAACACATACACACACACACACACACACACACACACACACACACACACACACACACACACACACACACACACACACACACACACACATGCCTGCACACTCAGTGGGAACATGTGAAAGACTCTGTAAATTTATTCTCTGGGAACTTCAACACAAGGGGCAGGGGGCTACGTGTAAGGGGGTTTAAAGTAGCCTATTGCAAAGTTATTTTAATAAAAAAAGGTTAGCTACTTTTTTAGCATGGATTTTGCATGATCTAGGTTCCCATAACACGTATCCTTTTGTTTATTGAAATGTATAAAAGACCGTTTAAATACGTGAGACTAATAACGTGTTTAAGAAAACTTTGTTTTACATTGTTAAGATTCAGTAACTTAAGTGAGATTTCAAGCATGCAAAAATGATCCCATCATAAATCTATCATACTGAAAATCACTTTCCGTTTTTTAAACTAGGCTACTGCAAAGGCTACTCGTAGTGAATAGGCTATGCATCACACTGACTAGCCTAAAAAATAACGCTTAAAATCAAACATAGACACCTGATGAAATGTCTAAGGCCCACTAATACCTCATCTGGCTATTCGGAGTAGGCTAATAACAATGATAATAGGTTAGTGTGGTCAACTCACTTTTGCCTGTAGGATTTTTCTTTCATTGCACTGGCAAAGAAAGGCATGTATGGCTATTTCAACTGTGGTTAAGGCACCAATTAAAAGCCTATTCATCCAAAGTGATTGCTGCATTCTTTACGATATGCTCCCACCCACGCCCCTAGGCGATCCCTACACCTGCAGAGTCCCCGGGCGACGGACAGCTGGGTTCCCACATTGCACCCGTAGAAAAAAACACATTTGTTTCCATTTGTAACACCATCCTCTAACAGATTGTACAGGTTGATAACCACTGCAGAGTCGTTATTGGTGGAATCAAACCAGTGGGATGGACGCGCCTGCGAGCAAGACTTATTCATTGGTCAGGATGCTCTAAGTTACCCTGTTTAGGACACTCCCCCTAAGTCCTCAAGAAACATAAGTACAACGGCCGCTTCCATCGGGAACACAACTGTCAGAAAGTGTTCGACGTGTTACGCACACTCTAAGAAGGGAATAATTGGCAGCCAACCAACTCACTTTGCTGTCATCACGAAAACATATATCCTGCTTTTTGCCTCAGTTTTTGACATCGACTCTTTTAATAATTCGCAATTCAAGATGAAGGTTATTGGATCTACCTGCGCACTGAACAGCAAGGTTGGCAACGAGGACATGGTTCGCTGTCTCTCCGAGCAGAGCTTGGCCATCTCTAAGTGCAAGATCCCCTCGCTGGACGAGCAGATGAGCGTGTTCCTCCAGGACATGAACAACTGCTACAGCAAGCTTAAGGAGCTGGTGCCCACTCTGCCACCTAACAAGAAGGCCAGCAAGATGGAGATCCTTCAGCACGTAATCGACTACATCTGGGACCTCCAGGTCGAGCTCGACTCACCTGGCATGAACCGTCAGCAAGCGTCCCGCACGCCTCTGACAACCCTCAACGCAGAGCTGAGCAGCATCTCTGTCGAGGTAAGAATCATGAATCTGTTTTTTGACAATAGTGCGAGTTACAGGCTTATGTTACCTCTGGCTGTGCTAGTCTGTATTGATTGACCACATAAAAAGTTTGAGTAAACTCTGACATGATGTAAACTAATCGACCGTCTTCTCTTCCCTTTTCTTCTTTAGAACGGGTGCTCAGATGACAGAATCCTCTGTCGTTGATTTCTCTGAGAGACATCAGAAGCAGCAGCAGAAGCAGCAGCATCAACCAGAACACGGGATGCTGTCACCGGCGATGTTTCGTCTCGCCCCAAACCTTGCATCAAGAAGTGAAGAGACGAAGCATTCTTGTGGTGCCATACTGATAGCCCCAAGTAGACAAGCGCAAGGGGAGTCTGGTGTAGCCAGAGGTGACCAACCAAGAATGGAGGTCCCTGATGTGACTTATAGGTTTAGCTGTATGGACAGTTGCCGACATAGCATCACAACAATCACTTTTAATATTGCCTATTTGGATGCCTCCAAAAGACAATGTCAATTCCATTGTTCCTGTTCTTTTTGTATTTCTGAATTTTGAACGTACACTTAGAGAAGAATCTTATATTTTGTAAAAAATGCCAACTTCTCAGATTGCTGAGTTATATCTGTATTGTATATTACAATGCATTCTATGTCAAATGTCAATATTGTTTTGTTACCATGTACCTAAATGATGTTTATATTAAAACAAATAGTATTTTGGAAATCGTTTGATTCACAGTTTTGTTATTCGAACAAACGTGTTCTCTTGAATATGGTTACTGGAAAAGAAAAGGGTTAAAACATTCAAAAGCTCTTAGATAGGCCTATTTCCTGCTAAAATGCCTGGAACTGACATCACAGAAAACTTCCTTCCACTGGAGATGACTCATCACCAAGAATCACATGAAACTAACAAAACACACTAAAACTAACCAGAAGCTTTGAAGAGTCATCAGCTGTTACCAAACAGTTCATGGTCAGAAGACAAATACTTATAGGCTAATCTCCGAAAAGTTACAGTTAGTTTTTGAGAGACGACGTTAACAAAAAAAATATTTTAAGATTCACACAAAAGAATAAGACAATGTCGAAATTTCAAATACAAAAGCAAAAAAAAACAAAAAACACATGCGCTCCCGTGCCTAAACGCGTGTGTGACTGAAAGAGATAGAGAGAGAGAGAGAGAGAGAGAGAGAAGAGGGCTGTGTGTGTGTGTGTGTGTGTGTGTGTGTGTGTGTGTGTGTGTGTGTGTGTGTGTGTGTGTGTGTGGTGAGAGAAAGAAAGAGAGAGAGAGAGAGAAAAAAGCATAGCACAGTGAGCCTCTTTCCTTGGCTGCGCTCCCGGCCCATCTGCAGCTTGGCTCGCGGATTACTGTTTGTTAATGTTTCAATCAGCTGTGCGCCGAGGAATGTGGAGCTATTTAACCTGAACTTCCCCAGGTGTGCCGCGGCGCCGCTCAGTCTGGGCCCGCCTGCCCTTCCCTGCCCTTGGCACAATGCTATCACACAAACACAATCCCACACTTACTCGCCCTCGGAGCAGCAGCAGCTGCAGCTGTGTGCATCGCACTGTAGGAAATTGGAACAACATTGCATCAGAGAAGTAACGATTTGGCGTAATTTAAAGCGCGCTGCTTTTAACATCTGCATTGCCAGATGACACAAAGGCTTACTTGGTTGAGGTATTTTTATTGAGGTTTTTTATAACTAAATTTTGTTGCGATACAATTACATTAAAAAGTTGTTCAGGATATTTAGCCCTGGTCTTTTATCTGGTAATGCATTATTACATGAAAGACATCGTCTAATCTCATCAGTTGATAAAATTGGTCGGTATCATTTCGAAAATAAAATAATAATAATATAAACCCAATTAATCAAAAGTGACCCTCCTCCAATAAGACAGTTTCGTCGCATTCTGAAATCAAAACAGGAATACAAATTAAAAATTGTTTTAAAATTCTTCTATTTTCTATGATGAACTATTATTAACAGTTTAGTCTGTCAGACGAGTAGGCTGCATGAGGCTGTCATGGAACCCAATTTCACAGCGTCATTGAAGTCCTGAGCAAGGATACTTTATCGTCTAGCGCCATCTTGTGGTTCTATTTGACTCCGAAAGCCTTTGTTTGCATATTGTCATGATTGCACATTCCACTGTGCGTATGCAAACTAATGGGCCACATTTGATCCCTTTGTCAGTCGAATGAGGTGGAAAGATCCAGCGCAGCTATTGTGTTTGATTCTGAATTGTGCCAATGGCAGTAAATACACATCACGAGGCACTTATACGCTATTTATTATGTATTTGACCAGCTTGTTGGTGGCAGGATGATACACAAAATGTCAGAATTACAAGTGTCATGATTTAAATGGCATAAGGGTCATGGGGGGGTCATCAATTCGGATGAGGGGTTGAAATATGGCTATGAAGAGAGCTTTTTAAAAAGTGTTATCCATTACATTTGTGTTGTGGTTTAGCCAAGAAGCCAGATATCCTCACTAGAGTGACTCTACTCGAGCTGGCCAGGCTATAGACTACAAACCAAATCCTCCCTTATTTTATGGACAAAGGCCCAGTGTAGATTCTTTAAATGTGGACTACAGATGAGATGTGTGTGTTGGGGAGCACAATTCTTAGATATGGTTATAATGGTTACAATAACAACTTGTGAGGTAACAGCTGAGCTGATCAGAATCAGTTCAAATAACCACTGCTGCTGAAATGACCCATGTCGATTAATTGCAAAGACTGACGAGACAAGTAGCATTAAACGTGATTGTTACTTGATGACTTCAGATGTTACGTTGTCTCCAAGTGTTATATTATAGGACATAGTTATGGCCCTGGGGGGCGCTGTTTTCACTGTTCTAAAATCCATTCTCCAGTTCTGTCTGCAGTGTGTTGTGTTGCTGTTGCAGCGGAGTCCATTGTTTGTGTCAGAAACATGGGGGAAGCTGAGGCCGTTCCTGCGGACGAGAAACAGGCCGACTCTGGGTTAGGTCCTGCAGATGAGTCGGTAATATGGAGCCAAGAGGTGGAAGTGTGCCTCTTTCATGCCATGCTGGGTCACAAACCTGTTGGTAAGCGAGTTATTTAAAGATTCCTCACATAAAGATACTCAACTAACGTCAGCTAGGCCCCAATCTCTAGCTAGCCATTGCTAGCTAACTGGCTAAAAGACGAGACAGATAGGAACGGATACCGTGCTAGGATAACTAACTTGTAGCTAGCTGGCGGGCTAGAGTGAACATAACTGCTAACTAAGTGGGCATGAATGATTTCAACAATCATAGAGCATTTGTATATTATCACAAACTTTATCTCTCGTTTAACCCTTCTGTAGCTGTTGAAATTAGCATTGTAAATCCATAAATGCGGTGCATTAACGTTACCCAGCAAGTTAATCTGAAACAGCAAGGTTAGCTAGCATAATAAACGTTCACGTTAGAAAATACATGGTGCTAACGTTACCTTAAGTATCTGTATTGTTAGTATGAGTATATTAGTAGTATTCTGGTGTGTTTTATATAACGTTACCAATTTACTGGATTGGTAAAGTAGAAATGAATGTTAATGTTTGCTATTCAGCCCTTATAGACCCAACCCCAGCTAGCTGACTAACTAACGTAGCTAAGGTAGCTAACGAGCTTGACTGTTGGTCACTAATAGAAGACAAGTGAGTAGCAGCATAGCTAGTTATTGTTGTTCATGTTAGATAATATAGTCAGTTTTCCCTCCATATTCTAAATCATTATGTGTATTGCTTAACTATTTGCAATTATGTCTGTAACGCAGGTGTAAACCGTCACTTTCACATGATCTGTATTCGGGACAAGTTCAGTCAGAATATTGGCAGACAGGTGTCGTCGAAAGTCATCTGGGACCACCTTAGTACGATGTATGACATGTCAGCTTTGGTGAGTGTTTCAGTATAAAGATGCTTTCATTTTAACCCTGCTCAACTGTCCTGACAATGTCTCTTGATAATGTCAATTTGTTCATTACAGCATGAGTCCGAGATATTGCCTTTTCCTAATTCTGAAAAAAACTTTGTGCTACCAGAGGAGATCATTCAAGAGGTGAAGGAAGGTAAACATTACAGTACATTTACATTTGCAGCACTGTCCATGGTTGAGTCATTTTTCTGTTTACAATGAAAGTAGTAAGAACTAACTAACTAATCTAACTGTCATGTACTTCTCATTTGAACAGGTAAACTTGTCTCAGAAGATGATGTGAAGGAGGAGTTTAAAGAGGAGCATGATCCTCCTGCAACGCATGAAGAAGGTCCTTTTCTTGTTTATTCACACTTGAATTGATCAATTAATGTGTTTTTCCTTTTTCTATCCTATTCTGTTTCGTTCCTTCTGACGTGCGCACTGTAAAAAAAAAAACTTGAGCCCCAGTTCGTCGTTGCATCACTCTTTTTTTTTTTGGAACGTTCTCCCCTTTTGGCACGCAACGTTCGCGCCCCTCACACTGGTCATTTGTGTCTCGTTTTCAAAGGTCTGGGTCCCAGTATGGCCGGCCAGGATATTGAGAGGTATGGACAGAAGAACACTTCTGCTCTGTTCCAAAACTCCAACTTGACCTTGTTAAAGTCCAGAGATCGCTGTAGGGCAACATCAGAGCGCACGCACACTATGTGCGTCTCTCTCTCTCTCTGTTTCTCTCTCTCCTTCTCTCTCTTTCTCTCTCTCCTCCTTCTCCCCTTCCTCCTTCATCCTCTCCTCTCTCCCTGCCTCTATTTCCCCCTTTACCCCCCTTTCTACACCTACAGTTTGGCTAGAAAAAGCAATAATGTCCTGTCATTTGTGTGTACATATCTATAAAAAGCATGGCATGCTTAATTTTCATGAGAAGTTGGTATTTGTTTATTGAGAGGGATACATTCAGGGGGCTCGGGTGTGTCGTGGCATGTTTAATGGTGGTGGCTAGTTGAGGTGGAGTCTGCATTGAAAGCCAGTTGAAAAATGCGTGACTTTTCTAACCTTTGGCTTACACTTCCACAGCAGTGGGATTATCACAAATCGTTTGTTGAATTCTCCTCATACACCTTGGTAGTAGTCCATGGAGTTGAGAATGACCATGGGCCTGTATTTCTGAATCTGTTCTCTTAAGGTTTTGTTCAACAGATATCCTATCTTGGTTTTTTTAATATATTTTTTTTATAAGCATTGGCAACTAGTATTTGGATGTTATACAAGCCTTAATCTCGAACCCACTGGCATGTTAAGTCATAGCAGTTGTCCTGCATGCAATGAGACAGGGTGGTGGAGTTGCTTCCCTCGCCCCCACCAAAGGGGTGTCCAAGCAGTTGGGATCCCATGAACAATGAGTGTGGAAATGCACAATGCTGTCTGTTAGACTTTATGTTTCGGGCCATGAATTTGGAGAACATTTCAAATGCTCTTTCTAAAGTTCTATCGGGAAATGTATTTGTGTTCGTGTTCCAACAGACTTTAGTACTGCTCTTGGACGGCCAACCAAATTGCCATTTTTACCCATTGAGACTTTGTGTTATGTTGGTCATATTTTTGAGATGTCTACATTTCATTAAGAGTTCAATTTGGCAAGTCAGGACCACTGTTTTATTTTTATTTTGGGATTGACATGCCAAATGTATGAATGATACAATTGCCCAGTGAATAACTCTGAATCTCAGACTAGCCACCTGAGTTTTAAGAATAGAGACTTTTTTTTCAAGACCTCGATTGTTCTGAACTGTCATGTCCCTGTCTTCTCTATTTTCCCCTCCCTTTCCTCTCCCCTCTCTTCTTCCCATCTTTCAGGCAGCAACTCCTCGGTGAAGATGGTGGAGAAGCCAAGCGTCAAGGACAAAGAGAGGGAGCGGGAACGGGAACGGGCCGAGAGGGTCCCGGGTGAGGCCGCCCAGCCCAAGGAGGCGGTGGGGGAGAAGAGAAAGAGGAACCGGGCCACCGAAAAGATGCTCAGCTCCAGCAACCCCTCCAGCCCCGGCGGGGCCAAACGGCGGCGGACGTAGTGCCCCCAAGGTGCCCCGCGCTGGAAGTAGGCCTGAAGCCAGAGACAAATGTAAGGTGTCCAGACACAGTTATTTGGGGGGGGAGCAAGGGAGGTAGGCTTCTGTCGGCTGTGAACAGAGGACCGGAGGATGGGGAGTGATGAGTGTGGAAGGTGTGTGGCCTGCACACTCGTGTCGTGGTCATGAGGGTCATGAAGAGTTGATGTTCTAAAAGATGTTCTGCGGTCACAAAGGAGGTCATTAAGGAGCGTCACCGGCACGCCTGTAGAGAAACACTGGTGTGGAGCAACACGGGACTGAACTTCACTGCTCCATCCCCAGCGGAAAACACAACTCATTCTGGGGTTTGCTTTTGAAAAAAACGAAAATGTGGGATCCTGTAGAGCCTCATTTAGTTCTCCTGTGTACTAGCCAGAAAGACAAGTAGCTTTTTACAATGTTGGAACCTGTGTTGTCCTTGCTGCACAAAAGCTGAAAGAATTTTGGAGGGGAACAGTGTATTGAAATGTGTAGGCTAACTCTCTCCTAATTCAGTGTAGATCAGCAGTAAACCACAGAGGCACTTTGGGACCGTAACCTTCATCAATGAATGCTGTTGATGAACGTAAACATCTTTGGCATCAGGAGCTGAAATCAAGCATGTTTTATTGTTTTTAGTTTTTGCCTTGGGTTATTTCACTTGCAGGCAGCAGTCATTGTGAGGAGAGTGGAGGAGTCAACATTTAACTAGAATTAAATAGATCTTTGTGACCCATTGCTAATGTGCAGTGTAGGTCCACATCCATGCAGGGCACCAACTGTGTCATGTTTTTCTGTTTATCAAACCATTTTGATCTCACCAAGCACTCTTCAGTGTAGACTTCATTTAATGTGAGCCGTGATTAACTTTTGAAGAGTAAGGTACAGATTGCCAACACGGATTGTGAGTCAACGTAGTACAAAGAAATATGTTTTTAAATGTATGTCAAGGATGTCTGCATATTCACCTGTCGGAAGGCCTAGATGAGCGCTAAAACATGTCGAATTGTTAATTGTGATGTTTTTTTTATTTGGTTCATTACAGTTCCTTTGAAATGTTTTTAAGGATGATTTGCTTTTTTAATTTATTGTGCCTGCCCATTTTGTTAAAGGTTTATGCCTTTATTAAATATCCCTTTGGAATGGCTTTGGATATTTCCTCATTATTACAATAATTACATTTTTCACACAATTTTATTTTTTATATATTAAGTGACCCCATCACCCCATACCATTCTTTAGGCATCTTCAGTTTTGGTGTAGGGCTCAGGAGAGATCCTGATCAACAGCAATCAGCTGACAGGTAGACTTTGTGCTGCCAATCCAACTTCTGCCCCTGCAGTTCAGTCATCTGGTCTCAAACCTCAGGGCAGTGTTTTGGCATCTCTCGTTTAGACAGCAGTATTATTTGCCATGGCGTTCTCATTGTAACATGTACATGCATTCATGAGTGAAACAATTCAATGAAAAAATATCAGGTCTAGGTTCATGCTACCACAGTTCTGAAAAGCTTATCACAAGCTGTGTGAATGTTTGCAATCTCATTGCTTGACTACACCAAAGGTGTTTGCTGGTGATGACAAAAAGAGTACATTATGACCCAGTTTCTGCAGGTTGATGAGATTACAATATCAGAATCTTCTATATCTGTGTCCTGTATCCTGTGATGTATTTACTGGAGCTAGGTGGCCTCAATAATTCATCAGTGCCCAGGCACCAAATGTATTTAATCATGTTTGTCTCTCAGCCCTCAGTACTGTGCTTGCTTTCGTTCTCCGTCCATCTCAATCCCTCTTAAAGTCCCCCTTCAGTCTGTGATGATGCTCTGATGCAGTTGGGTTTCACTGCAGTCTCTCCCCACCACTCTACCGCATTGCTCTGTCAGAGAGGGGAGGGGTGTGTGTGTGAGTTTGGGGTGTATTCACTGCGCAGGCAAATTTGGAGTCTGCCACCCCTTGTAGGTGCACAGAGGAGCTTGGGCCAGAGACAGCAGTCTGCTGCTCGAGGTTACAGCTGCAGGTAAGGGGCCAAACTTAGCGATTACCTCAAATTATCAGCGTTTTATCAGACTTGTGTCTTCTCAGGCAAGAGATATGTCTATACACTCACTGGGTTGGTGGGTTGAAGTAAAAGAACAAGCGTTACATGTTTTAATCAGGCCAATGTTTAAATTATAAAAGCCATTTGCTCTCGACAGTACGTGAATTATACAGCGACATTTGGGAGAGCCGGGAGCATGTAATGTAACAATGTTCATTTCCGGGAGGTCCTGCCAGGACTTTTACTGTCTTATTTTCAAATTGTACATGGGTACTGTGACAGCCTGCGCTTTGAGAATGGAGAACAGTCTGACCTGCACTGCTATGCCCTCATCGTCTGTACAGAGAGTAAATAACCTCACTGCGTCTGCTTCTGCTGCGGTGAAATGCAGACACTGCCCTGATTTGGTACTTTAAATATAATTAATTTATTCAGATTGGGGTTATTTGTAGTCTGATGATAGATATCATAGTGTTAATGTGCCATCGTTGCCATCATGTCAGAAATACAATCTCTGCCTGCTATTTCAAGTGTTTCTGTATATTTGGAAATGGAATAAACCAGAAATCAGCCCAGATTTTTGAAACGTCTCAATTTCAACTGAGGCAATCCAGTAAAGTAATAGAATATGTAAGCAGAAAATCAAGCCATATATCATAGTGTAAACAAGATTATTGCCACACCCCATTCCTCTTAGCAGTGCACTGTGTGAGGGTCCCCGCCCTCGGTGACGTTTCAGCATGGGGAAGGAGAAGATCCACATCAACATCGTGGTCATCGGCCACGTGGACTCGGGCAAGTCCACCACCACCGGCCACCTCATTTACAAATGTGGAGGCATCGACAAGCGCACCATCGAGAAATTTGAGAAGGAGGCAGCTGAGGTGAGGGGGGCCCCCTGGGGTTTATGCTGAATCTGCCACGCTCGGGCGTCATGGATGGATCAGTGCTCTATTCCTGACATGCAGTGCAAATTGACAAGTGACCATTAAGCTCTTCACAAATTAGCTCCTCAGCGATTGAGTAGAAAGGGGAGGAAGTCTAGTCGAGTCACAAGGCTAAGGACCCTCAATGCAAAGGCATGCTGGAGCATAATAGGATAATGATCAAATGAGTGGATTGGTGAAAACGGCAGATTTGTGAATGATCCATATGTGTGAAGGCATCCACTGCAAGCAGAGATTATTGACACACACCAATGACTGGTTATACCCATGCCATGCTTCTGACCAGTAGCCTACCACGCGTGCAGTGGTTTGCTTATTTCATCTCTGATTTCTAGCATTTAAAGCAGCAATATGGAGTTCTGTTTCAAAACTAGTGAGCTAACTACCTAAAAGGCATGCAAAAACCTTACAAACACCACCAACAGCCCAGCTGACATGGCAATGTCATGTGTGTGAAAGCTTATCTTCCATTTGTGCAAGGTGTTCCAGCCCGTTACACAGAACTACATAGGGCATATCTTGGATGACTAGTGGGGAAGACACAGGTGGTTTATCTGTCCTTCACATGACCATATGCTTTTAAAATGAATTTAAAGATGATACCAAAATTAGTTAAAACCATACCTCAAAAAGTGTCATTGTTGCATAGTGTTACTCTAATTCCAGAAATGCAATTGTAAACAATTCGGCTGGTATCAAGGGGGGAAATAATCAGCATGTCCTTCTTGTTATGGACACAAGATGGAGCTGTTAAGCAATGCAATGCAATGTCCTGCTGCAATGTTCAGCTGGTCCACTGTTTGTGTGCGTCAGATGGGGAAGGGATCCTTCAAGTACGCCTGGGTCCTGGACAAACTGAAGGCAGAGAGGGAGAGGGGAATCACCATTGATATCTCTCTCTGGAAGTTTGAGACAAACAAATACTACATCACCATCATCGATGCCCCTGGACACAGAGATTTCATCAAGAATATGATCACTGGAACCTCACAGGTGGGGCCAGTCTCTCATGCTGAATTATTGAGTGCCTTTGTGTGCGAAGTTTGAATCAATCTTTATTTGGTCTTTCGAACTTCAAGCAGGATTTGTCTTTGTGGACTTTTAAAGAAAAGTGTTATCATTCATCATTTTGAGTTTGAATTTGTCATGCTTTGTCTATATAAAGTACATAAAGATACTATATGTATCCAACATCAAACCACCACTTTTAAAATACGTTTTAAATTCAATTTTGCCATACGAACTACTATATAACATGAGGAGTACATGACACGTGTGTGTGCTGAATGCAACGTCAATGCTCCAAGATTCAGTGAACTAGTGGCTTATATGGTTTTCAATAGTACATATTCCCTTGATGCCCTTCGTTTCTACCCCTAAACAGGCTGACTGTGCAGTGCTGATTGTGGCAGCAGGGGTGGGTGAGTTCGAGGCGGGCATCTCTAAGAACGGGCAGACCCGTGAGCATGCCCTGCTGGCCTACACGCTGGGCGTCAAGCAGCTGATCGTGGCAGTCAACAAGATGGACTCCACCGAGCCGCCCTACAGCGAGAAGCGCTACGAGGAGATCGTCAAGGAGGTCAGTGCCTACATCAAGAAGATCGGCTACAGCCCCACAGGAGTGCCCTTCGTGCCCATCTCTGGTTGGCATGGGGACAACATGCTGGAACCTTCCTCCAATGTGAGTACTAAATGACTCTTGCTCTCTCTGTCACTCATTCTTCCCTTGTGTTTCTCACTGTGCGCACTTCAAGATGCTGTCAAACACGATTGCGTTCACAAAGATTTGAACAGAAGCCTGTAACTAACTTTCCCTGAAGTGCTGGCATACATTTATCAGAGAATAACCTTTCTAAAAAAACAGAAACCCATGTCTTTAGTGCTAACATCACACTCCACCAGTTCTAACATTAGATAAAGTTATCACAAGAAAACAAAATGGAGCACTATATGTTGTAAGTTACTGGAGTACATATCACTGAGCCAATGCAATGTTTGAAATAAGACGTAGAGTAAGTGCATAGCATGAGGACGTTTAAAGTGCTTCTTTGTAGATGCCCTGGTTCAAAGCCTGGAAGCTGGCCAGGAAAGAGCATCATGCCAGCGGGACCACACTGCTGGAGGCCCTGGATACCATCTTGCCCCCCTCTCGCCCCACAGACAAGCCTCTGCGTCTCCCCCTGCAGGATGTTTACAAGATAGGGGGTACTGCCCAGCTACTAGCATCATACTAGTCAATTCATTTGAAGACCTTTAAGGTCTTTTTTTATCTTGAATCCACACTTTACACACTTTTAGATATGAAGCTGGTTTATTTTAACATCTTGCCGTCTTCAGAATTTTAAGTTTGTTTTAACCCGTGTGTGTGTGTGTGTGTGTGTGTGTGTGTGTGTGTGTGTGTGTGTGTGTGTGTGTGTGTGTGTGTGTGTTTGCGTGTGTGTCCAGGTATTGGCACTGTGCCAGTTGGCCGGGTGGAGACTGGGATTCTAAAGCCAGGCATGGTGGTGACCTTTGCCCCAGTGAACATCACCACTGAGGTCAAGTCGGTGGAGATGCACCATGAGACTCTGAACGAGGCGCTGCCCGGCGACAATGTGGGCTTCAACGTGAAGAACGTGTCTGTGAAGGACATTCGCCGTGGCAATGTTTGTGGGGACAGCAAGGTCGACCCTCCTCAGGAAGCTGGAGGCTTCACTGCCCAGGTAGGACCGTAACACACACATGCATGCACTCACGCACACACGCACACACGCACGCACGCACGCACGCACACAAACACACACACGCACGCACGCACGCACGCACGCACTCACGCACACACACGCGCACGCACGCACGCACGCAAACACACACACAAAGATGTTCAAATGAACAAAAACACTACATTGACATGCCCTTGTATACATATAAAAAGTGAACCTACGGGTCTTTCACATTATTTCTTATATCCATTAGATCCCCCCCCCCCTCTCTCTTTCCCTCTGGCTCTTTCTATTCTTCCTTCACCCCCACTTCCCTGTCCTAGGTAATCATCCTGAACCACCCTGGCCAGATCAGCGCTGGCTACTCTCCCGTCATTGACTGCCACACGGCTCACATTGCATGCAAGTTTGCTGAGCTCAAAGAGAAGATCGACCGGCGCTCAGGCAAGAAGCTGGAGGACAACCCCAAGACCCTCAAGTCTGGGGACGCCGCAATCGTGGAGATGCAACCAGGCAAGCCCATGTGTGTGGAGAGCTTCTCCCAGTACCCGCCTCTGGGTGAGTGCTTTTGTTTTCCTGTCACTATTCACAATACCGCATTTATATCTGCATTTCTTCATTGGGCAGACTTGCCTTCACAGTGTCTTACAATGGAGGTGGAATAGAGTCTAAGCATACAAGCAACCGGAGCACTGAATTCGCAGCAGAACTTCAGAGGCAAGAGATGCAACTATGTTTGCTTTACTGGACAGCATAAATGCTAAAGAAATCCCTTTAAATGTAAATTAAACTTCTATTGGATCCCATACCACTCAGGGGTGGTTGGCTTCCTGTTGCTAATATCCTGTTGTCCAAAGTTACAGTCATTAAGTGCATTAGGTGACTAGGATACATTCAAGGTCTCTCATTAAAACTGCCAAATGCCCTGGGTTCCACTGTAGCTTTAAGCTAGTTTAGCAGACAGCAAAGTGCACATTGTGTGACCTGTGGCTGATAACATTCTTCCTGTGATTCAGGTTCCCACCTGTTCAGAGACCCATTACATTGAAGGGTTTAGCTTCTTTTTTCTGTCAGTAGGAAAAGCATTTTCTTTGGCCCGGTGGGGATTATGACCTTGAGGTGAAAGAGTCACATATGGAACACTGAGGCGGTGCAGGATACAGATAAGCCCAGGCCTACCTCTCAGTCTGACTCACCTCTCTAGCTTTCTTCTCCGCTACATTACTTCCCTGCCTGGCCTGGGACAAATACTCCAAGCATGTAATAAGGCAGAGGGCACATGTCATCCATTAGCAGGCCAAGCTAGTGTTCACAGAGGCTATGCTCGTGGCCCCCTCACGACTTATGCAAAGTTTAGATAAGCGCATAGAAGCATATGTCTCACATCATGGTATCATTTGCCTCTCTGCTAAGCCCACTCCCAGTTAACGAGCCTGGCCTTGGCCATATAGCCTTTAGCGCTAAAGCAAAGCACAGCACACATCAGGTCAATTTCACAGGTCAGCGCTTCACTTTGCCCTTTAGGTAAGACAACCTTCTTATAAATGAAGATGATTTTGAGCGAATGTTGCGATCGAGAGATGCAGAGAACAGATCAATGTGTGGTTATAAATGAAGAGTATGTAAGAAGATTTTTAGAATATAGATAATGATGGATATGGGAGATAATGTATTCTGACTGCCTCTTTGGTCTTTGTTGTCTCAGTGAATCCTCCCTTCGGTTCAGGTTTGGTCTGGATCCCATGTTCTCTGTACCAAATCACACGGCACATGTTGCCAATTTAACTGTTCAATCTGATTTCACACGCTCATACACCCCCTAGAAACCTCTTTTTGTCCTCTGGCTCTGCATATCAGTCTGAACAGCTTGTTCTTATTCTCAGAGTGTTTTTTACATTTTCTTTTCTTTTCTTTTCTTTTTGGTTTTAAAACTTGATTTCTTAAAATGTCTGGTTCATGTCGAATACAGACATTTCAAGCTCACGCCGTCATCCGTTGAACGCTGAAACACTCTTGCAGCAAACGCACAGGGGAGTGCAGAGAGGCTGTAAGTCAGCGTCTCGAAGGGCCATTAAACACTGAGTGACAGCAGTTTTGTGCTCAAACACTGGAGAGGATGGCATGTCTTTCTCTTTCCAGGCCGTATTGATGTCCTCGTAAAGGGCGCTAGGCCGTGATTTGGAGCCGCTCTCCCACATGAGGACGGACTTATGGCTCCAGTTGTAATTCACAGCATGTCGCGCTTCTTGATTTCCCCCTTGTGGCTCTTCTGTGTGTGTGTGTGTGTGTGTGTGTGTGTGTGTGTGTGTGTGTGTGTGTGTGTGTGTGTGTGTGTTTGTGTGTGCGTGTGCGCGTGTGAGCGTGTGTGCAGGGCTATGTGTGGATTCATTTCTATACATATCTGTGTGTGTGGTCGTGTACGTATCTGTGTGTGTCATCGTATGCACCTGGCTCTATCTATCTGTATCTGTGCGTGTGTGTGTGCTGGCACATTCCAGGGCGCTTCGCTGTCAGAGATATGCGGCAGACGGTGGCCGTGGGCGTCATCAAGAGTGTGGAGAAGAAGGTCGGTGGATCGGCCAGGGTGACCAAGTCTGCCCAGAAAGTTCAGAAAACGACTAAATGAGCAGCCGAGACGAGCACCCCACCAAGGCAACACGGACCAAGGCAACAAGCAGACGTGCCACCATGCTAACCGTTAGCCTAGCCACAGACCCCTACCTCTGCCTCCACCACCCTCCCCACTGGGTGTATCCTGACCCCCCGCTTGTGTGCTTGCAACACCCAATGGGTGGATGGGTCTTAACCAGACAGAGAGCATGCCCAATATTTTATCTGAGCTGCCTGCGAGTTTCCGTTGTTTCACTGGTCCTGCCACTCCGCTTTGCCCCCCTGCCCCCTCCCTAGCTAAAACCATTATGCTACGTGAGAGGGGTTTTGCCCCTGAGGTTGAAATAACATCTAAAGTATCAAATGAACGAGGTGAAAGCGATGAGGAGACAAGACAAATGTGTGCAGCTGTACAGTATGGGCATCGTGAGGCAGAGTTGTCAAGATGGTTCTGGATCTTTCAAAGGAAGAAACAAATAATGCCATTATGTATCATAACTGCTTGTGTAAACTGAAATGAGTGCAGTTATAAGTGCAATTCCTTTGCCAAGGGACAAAGAGGAAAACATTACTGACTATGGTTGAATAATGTTTTCTCTATAGGTTGAAGTATCTGATTTTAAGGTGCACCTTTGAAGAGTCATGCTGTAACAGTACATCTTTATAGTCTCTCTTTGCTGTACACACTGTCATCCTCCATTTAGAACAGGGTAGGAATTTAAAAGGAGGATTACGTGGAAGTGTTCAGTTAGAGTGTACACTCGGTCATCCTCCATTCAGCACAGGGTAGGAATTTAAAAAGAAGATTACGTGGAAGTGGTAGGTTAGAGTGTTGGAATCCAGGAGCAGTATCACTGCCCCCTATGCAGCTATGGCCGCTGTTTTCAAAGAGGAAATGAAAGAAAATGGTTATCTGTACACACACTTTATAACTTTTCATTGAAAATTGTTGACCAGTTTGAATAATTTTTTTTCGAGGCATGTTTCCTGTTTTGATTGTTTCTGGTTCGGGTCTAGCAGCTCACTGCAGATCAAGTAAACTAAGATGCCATTTTACCTCACAAAACAGATAGCAAAGACACATCTAAGAAATGACACCATCATTATCAGTAAAGAAGTTAACACAATCCTTCATCAACAACAGATAATAGTTTGTGAGCTCTGCAGAGATTCAGTGTATATAGAGTAACAGTAGATGGTATGATCTGATCCTCCGTGTTCTTTCATCATAACTGAATGAGTGGAAACAAGGACTGTCTGCCATCAAAGAAACCACGAGGGGGGGCTGTGCTGTTATATCACACTGTGATGCCAAAACTAAAAATACTGGAAAAAAGAAGCTGCACCAAATGACGTTCTCTAGTGTTCCTCTCGGTGTGTTATCGCCATTCCACATGCAGCACAGATTACTTATTGATTACATGTGTTGCCTTCTAGTTATTTATTACTGTTTATTCATGTGTGTTTATTTATATTTGGATGGACCAGTCAGTCCACAGCAGGGTTTGTTTTGTTTGGTGCGTATCTGTTCTTCCTTATTAGCCTTGTAGCCATGGGTTTGTTACCTTCAGAAAGAGAAAGCGTGATGATTAAAACAGTATGTTGCACACACAGTACTATCCCTGTGTTTTCAATTCCTTTATGTTTACATGCACGTGCACATTCAAGTGTGCCCACTGATGATAGGAAGGAAATAAGCATGTTGTTTCCTCTGTCCAATCAGTAGCCCATAGAAGTATATCCCCAGATGTTGGAAGTTGGCTCATCACATGAAATGGCACTAAACACAAAGAAGCATTTAGTAGAAGATGCGCTCTGGGTGTGTCGTCTGGGACATTCTTCACTCCTGATGTAATCACAACTTTCCAAGGTTTCTAAAACGTAGCCAGCATGATTTATTTTGTTTTTTTGTATGAAAGACGCATCAAATCTCCTGCAATGCAGTGTGTTAATATTGAAATATAGACATGTGGATGTAAATCCATATAACAAAAGAATATTACAAATGAAATTCCAGTATGACATTAAGTGGAGGGATAAAAGGGTGGAGAAAAGGACTCACAGAGGAGGAGTTGGAGGTTTCACAGTGGTTTAACGGAAGAAGAGCGGAGCAGCTGTGTAAATAAGCATTTGTATGCTAGGAAAAAGACATAGTCATGAAAAATATTCAACAGTTCTTCTATGCGTTCTATTATATCCAAACCATATAATATGGATAGAGCCAACTTGACGGAGAACATCCAATAGTTTTCAGAGAAATGTGTGCTGTAGTTGTAACCTATGCTATGACTTAATTGTGTTCACTGGTGAAGGTATTATGTATAAGTCCAATGTAATAGAGATGCGTTTTCAGTGCTAGGAAGGTTGAATGGTGCATTAGAGGCCGAGGGCCGGCCCGCGGATGAGAACCTAAAGAGGTGGGAGCAGAATACCAGACAGACTGGAGGCAGACCAGGCGGCTTTGAAAGGCGAAGGCTTTGAAGGTGTCTGACAGCGTGCTGAGGTGAACATGTCCTTTGAAGGGGAGCCAGTGATGGGTCTGAGAGACAGTTCTGAGATGCTGCCGGAGCCTACAGCTGGACCTCCTGCAGCTTGGGAGGGTATCTGGGACTGGTGTCTTGCGCTACTGCTGGTTCCGCTGGGGGCAGAGTGACGTAGATTTGGTCATTATAGGGTGTACACGAAACTCTGTGCGTACATCCGGGTACTGTTCAATATTTTTTTTGCTCCGGGGCCACTACGCTACAAGGGCATAAACTGTGCATGCGCTGGAAAACCTGGCTGGATTTTCAATGCGTGTTTGAAACATGTCTTCCAAGCAGACTAGAAAGGAGCATAACAACTACGCGTCCGTGGTGTCCAGTTTTTTTTGTGGACGTTTTATGGGCATCAACAGGGTAGGATAATTGAACCTTTAGTGATCAAGAACCAGGCCAGGAGAAGCACTCAAAGTGAAGGACTCTTGGAAAAAATTCTTTCAGAAGTTTGTTTCAAAGTAAGCTTTTGGATAAGAGCCTAAGTATTCCCTTCCATGCGCTAACAATCGCTTTTCATAAAACTGTCTGTTACATTAATTCATGTACAATGAGTCCTAATACACAAAGAGCTTTGTGTTGGCAAGGAAGTGTTAATAGCCACAAAGAGCCTTGTCTAGTTCAAACACAGGGGAGGTTTCAAAAGTTGCTGGGAAAGGCAGCAGTCACCCAAAATCTCACCCATAACATTATCCAATCCCACACCCTCTCACTCACTGTGGTCAGCCAGGTTTCCTTTGCCTTTCAACATTCACATAGATTTCTACGGATCAGGTTGTTTCATTCGAATGAGTCATGAGTTTTCCATTCTGACTTTTACAAAGTCAAAGGCCAGGAACGAACTGAGAGGATCTCAACCCTTCTCACTTCACTCACCATCGCTTTATATTTTCGGTCGGCACAGTAATCCCAGATATGTGTCTCAAGGTAAACTAAATATTCTATTCACTAATTGCCATTTCATCGTTTGGAATGATATTCATACATGGACCTTGAGTTACAGAAGACTGAGAACCTCTCCTCTCCTCTCCTAACGGCTGAGGAGCCCTTGAGAGCTTCTGACGGTGTCCTCTTTGAGAGTGCAGCTGCCGTGTACAGCTGCTCAGAGGGGTAGACTCGCTGAACTCAGCACTCTCATTCACCAGGTGGCTTCAAGGTGCCTACAGAGATGCTCTCAAAAGAATCAGTAATCAAACTTACTGTCTCACACCCATGCCATCTGGATTCACAGCAAATAATGTATGTAATTATGTACATCAAACACGCCGGCATGCACACATGTTTGAGGGATCTTTGTAAACGGATCAGGAAGGCCTGTACAGTAAACACAGGCAGAGAAGACACAGAGAGAGGGAGAGACAATTCCAGACCACAGTTCTGGACAAACATCAGAGGGAAACTAAGGTCAAAAACTGAGCAGAATCCTGCCATGAACAATAAATATGACCAGACAACCGATCACAGTGTTTTTGCTTTTGACAGCAGATGGCGCTATGACATCATTTAGTTTCCATTGCAGATTTAGGCGATACAATTCTTCACAGACATTTACATGGCTTGTGGTGCTCCGTTTGAATGTATTGCCTGACAAACTCTGTCTAATGAAACTGCCAAATGCACATATACTCATATTCACACACAGAGACATGTACTAACTCACTCTCTATATTTCTGTCAGACACACACACCCACACACACACACACACACATTTGCGCGCACAGTGTGACAGTCTAGCTCTAGTGTGTGTGAGTTCTCACCTGAACAGATTGCCTGTGGCGGGCGCCAGCTTTCTCCTGTGTTTCACACCGGTTGCTTCTGCACCTGAGCTTGTAACTGTTTATGATCTGCCGATAAGGCTGGGGCCTGAGAGAGAGAGAGGGAGAGAGGAGAGAGAGGGGGGGGGGAGAGAGAGAGCTCTGGGCTTCACTGAGTGCTGCTGGGAGTTGAGATTTACTCCAACACTTAATATTTTGTCTGAGAATTTCTATTAATCCAAATCCGCCTGCAGACAAGGTAGGGTACAGATTTGAAAGTTTAGGGGAGTACTGCTGTCGCTTCAGTGAATCATGGTTGAGACATTGTGTCTGAAACAAAGAGGTGGACATTGAAATGGATGTTTCTGTACAAAAAATGCTCAGGGTTAGGCAGGCAGAATAAAAATAAACAGACTACGGATTTAGGTTGGCTGATGTCTGAGCCTTAAGTTTGGTACAAATGTTTTCAGTGGTGATTCTGATTTCTTTGAGAAGCTTCATGTGTTGTTTTGGCCTCAGCTGTTAGAATGTACATGGTAATGTAGGGAAGGGATCTGAGTTCAGCTGAGTTAGTGTGATGATGTCCATCTGTGTCTGAGCTCAGCTTAGTTAGTGTGATGTTCATCTGTGTCTGAGCAGAAAAGGCTTGTTCTGGTCTGCCTCCAGGTTGACCATATCTGGCTTAACTTCTGCTATGAAAACACCTGAGGGTGAATCAGTCACCTCCTGACACATAGCAAAAAACATTTGCCAAAAAACATTTGCAAAAAAAACCTTTGCAAAAACAGCAACACATAGGTCACATCCACATTGCTTTAAGGAGCTTTCACCCAGCTACTTCACAGCTAGAAGGAATAAAAACCCCAAAAATGGTGTGAAGGGAAATGTAGTATATTTCTTCATTCTCTTTGCTATCGCATCCTCGTAGTCTCACAAGGTGCCGGGCAAATTAGGTTTTAAATGAATTTCTGGCAGAATCACACATTTGTTAATGACATGCATTTGTTCTCTCCCTTCAACTGCACGCGTGAAAAGAGGCGGCGGTGTCTGGAGCTGGGTTTAAATGATAAGTAATTACCATCGGCGACTTAGGATGCGAAACACGACAGCGCCAGCCAGCAATGGCAGCGGTGGGTTTTGTGTGTGTGGGAGTGTGTGTGTCTGTGTATAAGTATGTGTGTGTGTGCGTAGGTGATAAATTAAGCCATCAGGTCCATTGTCAGAGCCTTCAGTTGTTGACCATGATTCATAGTCTGTCTGCCAGAAAAAGACTATTTGTAGAGAAAAAGATGTTCAAATGGGTGTGCTGTGTGAATGCAACTGTTGCATCATACAGCATTGACGCAAGTTAATATGACTAAGACCAACACGTCTGGCTTGCGCTGGAAGCAGGTTCTTCAGATATATACTGCACTAAACCCAATACTTGATTAAGATATACATGTTGTTACATGCGTACTTATCTGCAATGTGAACTTTCCAAAGAAGTATCTTAGTATCAGTAGTATCTGTTCCCACAGCAGATCTGTGTGTGTGTGTGTGTGTGTGTGTGTGTGTGTGTGTGTGTGTGTGTGGAGCGCCCAGCCAAAGCAGGTCCCACGCCTGTGCCTGTGAACCAGTCGGGCTGGGTTATTGGGCTTGATGGAGGCCTGTGGGGGCCCATGGAGCCCTCTGCCAGCCACAAAGGGCCACTGTGTCAACGTCCATAAAACACAGTGTGTGTGTACCTCTAAATGAGTGGGATTGTAACATGCAAACTAACAGGCTGATTTAATGGACATGGACACACTGCAACTGCCCTTACTCAGAGAAAGCAGTCACTCTGGTTTCAGGGGGCACTGAGTGTTTGAGTCTGTGTGTGTGTGTGTGTGTGTGTGTGTGTGTGTGTGTGTGTGTGTGTGTGTGTGTGTGTGTGTGTGTGTGTGTGTGTGTGTGTGTGTGTGTGTGTGTGTGTGTGTGTGTCAGTCTGTGCACATGTATCTATGTGCACCTCTGCATGTGTGTGTTTTGGGGTGTGAATGTCAATGCTGATCTTGTATTCTGCAAAAATGTGATATATATATATATTCATATGCACCTTAACTTAACTAAGAGTACAGGTGGCACATCTGTGTGCACGTCTGTGTTTGCAGGTGCTTCGTTACAGTTGCCATCCACAGAACAAGCCACGACAATTTCAGACACGAGGTCATCAGTAGCTCATTCGCTGTCACGAAGAATCGAGCATATCTCGTATCACTGAGACCAGGAGGGCCAGCTTGTCCTTCCCTCTCCTCTTTTGGAGAGACGGAGGCTTTTTGCAAACGATCCAAATATAACAGAGACTGATAAATAATGTAGTGCGAGCGTTGAATAATTCAGGGCACGTATTAAAGTCTGGTGGCGGTGAGGGTTTTGGCCGGTGCGTGTAAGGGAGACAAATGCTCTCAGAGCGGAGCACAGCACCCGGGTTTGTCCACACATGAGCAGAGCAGAAGCACTTTTTTTTTCTGTCTTTTTTTGGCGAGACAGGTTCTCCGAGTCTGATCCAGCCATAGATTTTGCACATTAGCATAAACAAATTACTTACGGTTCAAACATGCTGGGAAAATAAACCCTTGATTTTTCCAGAGTGAAGAGCGAGAAAAACACACAAGCACACAAACAGACATACAAACTCTCACACACACACACACATAGGCACCTTCACATAGTCCTTATCAAACTCTCAGAACAAATGCATGCAATTCCCATCCACTGATGTTTATGTCAAGACCAACAAACCAGCAGTTGGACCTCTGATTGAATATTGTTCTTCAGACGTGGTCTTGGGTGTGGGCACATTTGCCCTCAGATGCCTCCCCATACCTTGCTAATCCAAGCTGATGTAATAGTTGTCTGTGTTTTTGTCATCTCGGGTTAGCACTCCATTCTGACGAGCACCAAACTGAACTTTCTTTGTGCATCTCCAGGGGTGCATGTGACTATGTCAAAGGAAGAAGAAAAGGAGGAGTACAGTGTTGTCTTGAATCTAGCCTAGTTTTCAGCCCAGTTAGAGCAGCACACCGGTCATCACTCAATAGGCTAAGAATAGTTGCGCGCTGCAGAGGTTTGGGGCAGAGGAAGCCACAGCGATCGGTCCCAGGGTCCCTGGATGGTCCTGAGTGCTGGGGCGCTGTCAGAGCTCAGGGCCAAATAATGGGCCAGCTTCTGTTCACTATCAGAGGGACCAGATGATGGGCCAGCTTCTGTTCACTATCAGAGGGACCAGATGATGGGTCTATTTGGAGGCAGAGGTTATTCACTGCTTGTGCATTGACCAGAGAGGAGGGAAAACTGAACTTGCCCCGGTCAAAGGATGATATAGATGTGATATGAATACTACAGAGATCACACAGGAGAAAAAAACTGTAGCTACCTGGAAATTGTAGCTATCTGAGATGCTGAGGTTTTTTTAAATGGTCACATTTATCTGCAATTTGATGTCAATAATAAGCTTATCTTATTCAGTATTTTACTATTGGGCAAGGCCAAAGATCATAGAGTTCCATGCTTTAGAATCTTTGGTCAAGCACTTAGCATCATTCTCAGATAAATATATCATCAGGACTCTCTGGAAATCTCCAGAAAACATGTTCTGCATTTGAAGTTGGTTGCATAAAGCTTTAACATGCTGAAGGTATTGGCGTGTTTTCCTTAAACCCAATCAGGCAATTCCCCACTGTCTCAATTAGTATAATTCCCTAATTTAATGGATACAAGTAATGTCTTGCAGAATTGCATGCACACACACAGACCTGACCACTAATGATTTGGTGGGCCAAATGGAACTAGTGTTTGAGCTGTAAGGCTAACCCACTGAAATGTTTCAAAATGTCAGCATGGGTAGATATTGTGACTGATTAAAAGACTGAGCATTTGGGTATGCACATAAACTAAGGGAAATGCCCCTCCAGTAAGGAGTAGCACCCTTTCCCTAACATGGCAGGAACAGGCGTTCACCATATCTTAGCCTACACAGCACAGCTCTGGGCACGGTGTGTCTCTGCTGCCAAGCTCAACTCATTTTCAAAGTTAGATTTGCACCGCATCGCGTGCAAGCCACTATCCAAGCTACTATGCAAGGCAGCACCGGACCGCATTCTCCAAACTGTGCCACTGTTTTCACAAAGTCAGAACTCCTCGTCTTTAGTTGGTGGGAGCCCAGTCTGAAGTCCTATTCCGCCACTCACACTCATGACTAAGGAAATGAAACACCCCTCCTTGTCGCCACCATTAGAGTGTGAGCGGCGGCACTAAAGCAAACTCCAAAGCAAACAGCAGAGGATGACGAGGGGCACAGCAGCAGCAGCAGACCAGCCCGTGCATCTGGAGAGAGGAGGGGGAATGGCAGGAGATGCCATGAATACTGATACAACACTGTGTGTGTGTGTGTGTGTGTGTGTGTGTGTGTGTGTGTGTGTGTGTGTGTGTGTGTGTGTGTGTGTGTGTGTGTGTGTGTGTGTGTGTGTGTGTTTGTGGGTTTGTGTCTCTGTGTGTGTGTGTGTTTTTGTGTGTGTGTGTGTGTGTGTGTGTGTGTGTGTGTGTGTGTGTGTGTGTGTGTGTGTGTGTGTGTGTGTGTGTGTGTGTGTGTAATGGCTGTTAAAGGTGAGACGGAGAGAAAAGGGCACGGACTCCTTATTTTCACTCCTCAATTCTCTCTCTCTCTCTCTCTCTCTCTCTCTCTCTCTTTCGCACATCCACAGAAATTCATCTTCATCAGTGCCTGAATCCATATCCTCTGTATGCCGTCAGAGAGAGGCAGCTCCTCTGCATCTTAATGCCACACTAGCAAACTCAAATGAAGGTCAGACAGCGACATAATACGATGTTTACCTTTCATTTGATCACCTCCCTTTCAACCCCCCACTATCACCTTTCCCCACACACAGCTATGTCTGCAGGCACCATGGCAGCAAAGTCAACAGAGCCATGGGACCAAATTCACTATAAACATGCTCTCCCTGTCACCAATAATCAAGTGCGCTAATCAATTAGCAGGCCATGCTAGGGTGGTGCCCCTTGTTGAGAGCCAGCAGTGCTCTTTCACTCCTGATCCTGATTAGCAGGTGGTGGGGAGTTTGGGAGACCCAATCTACCCCCACCCTCCCCACTCCCCAGCCTGGTTTTTAAGTCTCTTATTGTTGGCAGAGTGGGGCAGAAAAAGCAGCACACGGAAACGCAACTGGCTGGCACTCAGTAAATCGATAGAAAGCAATTACGATGAATGTCAGAGGGCTAGCAGGAATCATCTGCTCTCACATATGGGCCGGCTGCTGAAAAAAAAACTAGGCTTTTTTACAGAAACCTATTGGAAAAGAGGCCAAAAAGCTGAACTCGAATGGTTTAAAAAATAAAAAATAAAAAAAAAATACGCTTTAAAACTCTCTCTTGCTTTCTACTTTTCTCATTTCTCTTCATCCTTCTCTCCCCAGTGTTCTCCCCATCCGTCTGAGGCGCTAGTGCCTGTAAGCAAATTAAAGAATTTGATTTTGTACGTCGCTGGACTTATGACAGAAGAGAGGAGAGCTGGCAGCTCATTCGCCATTTATCATCATTTATGTCTCTCTGCCCATTTCCCTCCTTGCCAAAATCACCAACTCGCAGCTCCAAGCTCATCGAACCTGAGCTTGGACTAATTACAAACACTTTATTCTCAAATCATCTTTTGAGGTTTTATGATCATTCCCATTTTGCAGGGGGGGGGGGGTGAACTACTTCTGGTCCTCTGTTTCTTACTGTTAAAACACACAATGTTTGCCCTTGAAGGAAAGACATTTACAATTGTCGTTTGGGTCGACCGTTTGGCCACGTGAGAGCCATCCACCATTTGATTCACCTCATTGAGTCTTTGATGTGGAAACTCAATGGTGAATGGAAAGCTGGGACTCCTGAGTTTACAGTAGTCGTCCTTTCTTTGGTTTTGTTTCTTTCTTTTCCCTTTTTCTCCAAGTGCCTCTTGGAACAGGAATGATCCCCACTGAAATCTCCATGGATTCTTCAGCCATTCCAAGAGCTTTGTCAAAATGACACATTCAGGAGAAGTATCTTAAATGTTGAGCCAGCCCTCTGTTCCTGTCCTACCCTGAGGTTGCGGTCGAAAGGTATGGCAGAACGAAACGTGCTGGCTAAGCAGGGTTGCTATTCATATAAACAATAGCGCAATCCAGGGCGTCATTTTTAGCATCTTTGCCAACAAAACAAGGCCACCACAGAGAGACACTGCTCCACGTCAACTGCACCATCACACACAGTCAGGTCTGGTTTTTTTCCAGAGCATTCCTTTACACTGACCAGTTAGAAGAACACCGCTGTCACACTCCGTAACATCAACACAGATAAACAGACCTTCATCCAATTTTCTGTAGTGGCAAGATTTCAGGAACTAAATCTGACACCTTCACCAACTAACAATTGTTACCAGTTGTTAAATCTGACAAGGTATTCCAGTTATTAGAAGGACGGTCTCTGAAGGGATTAAGAGCACACGTCAAGTGTTTCAAAGATTACAGGTATTAGCAAAAATTATGGACAAGCCCATCATTGCTAACAATAGAGACTGCTACAGTAACACTAAAATAAGCCCATTGAGGGTGGTCATGCTATATGAAGGCTCCTGGCAGCACACATTAGCCTTATCCGCTACTATTAACCACAGCAAGCAGTGCGGGAGTCCCACGGGTCCCATCCAGCTGTGTGCTATTGTCTTTGCTGATCCGCCCATATCTTTATCTCTCCACTAAAAGGGCCTTTAGGCTAAACTCACTCTCTCATGGAAGCTGAATTCTTTCTGGAGTCTGTGCAGAAAATCCATTACAATACCTTTGGGGAGGGAACCGGGAATGGGTTGGTGGAAGGGGGGAATGGGGGAGTGGGGATCTCCTGGAAAGGGTCATCTGTTATGAGCAGCTACCCCTTAATATTGATTAGCGCTCAAAAGAAGCCCCTCTTGGGGTGCCCAGTCAGGATGGCTAAAAGAGCACATACATTTTTCAGCGTTCATGTGCTCCAGGGTAGTCTTAGGATGGGGCCTGAATCTGCTCCTCAATGCCTGAGTGCCTCTGACTGTTTCTCAAACACAAACACTGATCTATCAAGTGGAAAATACAAATCCCCTCAAGAGTGATATTTCTGTGAATAATATACAGTGATTAAGACCTTTGTCAGGTTTTTAATGGCACCCACGACATGCTGGAACTCACATGTGCTTATATGGAGACAACACAGGACACACACGGACAGACACACACAGGCCTGGTGGTGAGGTTGTGGTGAATTTATTTTCTGCTTTTTCCCATCCTAGACTGTCCTTCCTCAAGGACCCCCAAGGAGCAGTGGGAAGCTTGTAGCGCCCAGGGACCAGGTGAAGTGAACTGTCCGTCCTAGTGAACACAGGGAGAACATGCAAACTCCACACAGAAAGGCCCGGGAGATAGCCCACCTGAGCACTGAAGGTCTGGGGAGGACCTGCCCCCCAGAGCAAACAGCGCCTCATGCGGGAATGAAACCCATGACCTTCTTGCTGTGAGGCGCCAGTGCAAGCAGTGCAAGCACCTGAGCCACCGTGGAGGGTTCCCTGGATGTCCATTGAGTCAGGAGGAGAGTCACGACATCCTCAGCTCCTGTCCACTCAGCTTCCCTGTGCTCGCTGTAATCAAAGTAAATGCGTTCCGTGAATGAATTCGCTCCATAAGTTAATGCGCTCTGTACGTTAATTTGCTCCGTAAACTGTGGAGGTGCGGAGGAGTGAGCAGTCTTTGAGTCATTGTTTTGCATCTTGGGTTCAACTCGCTGTCACGAGAAGGCAGCATTCACTTAATCTCTGGACAACTGTTGCGGCGAGTTTGACGTGAGTGCTTGTTGGCGCATTATTAAAGCCTGCGTGGGTTTTGTTTGCCTATATCTGTATGAGGTTCTCTTAATATTTGGCTGTGTTTAAATGTCTAACAGAGAGTGAGAGAGAGAGAGAGAGAGAGAGAGAGAGAGAGAGAGAGAGAGAGAGGCGAAGAGGATGAAATGAAAAAGAAAGGGATATAAGAATACAAAACATTTAGCAAACACAGAAGATTAAAAGTAACTGACAGAAGGAGGAGAAAAACACTGGATGAAAAAGAGGCCCATAGGGGGAAGCTATTAACCGTGTAAGCTGCAGTCCACTGCTCTCCCTGGCCTCTGCCACCCCTGCTGCTCTGCTCAGCAGATGCTGCTGCTGCTGCTGCTGCTGCGACCATTTCTTTTGCTTCATAACTTTGCTCCTCACGTCTCGCCTTGGCACATGAGAGAGATTGCTCTGCCTGCCTGCCGGCTGGCTGGCTGGCGCGTCTCAGCAAAGTCTTAATAGTGGAACAGGCCGCGTATCGGCAAATTGGAAAAGCAAAAAGCACCGCAGCTTGGCACAAAGTGACGTGCTGAGGTGCGATGCGGCTTGACGCTCGAGCAGAGGCCTACATCAGAACCTCACATAGGGCTTTTACATGCAGTCTGTTGTCAGCCGCGCTGCCCTCTCGCCAACCCATTCACGCCCTTGTTGAGCACCCTTTGACCTCCATTATATTCCAATCTCTATCTCCTGCACAGAAAATAGGCTGTATTTAACAACTGATGGAATTAACCACAGAGCCAAGCAGTCAGCTCTAGAGTGATGTGTCTGTCAAACCGATGACAATGCAGCCATTTAAATCGGCTAGATCCGTCACGGCACCCATCCGATTCGCCTGCTCCTCTCCACCTCTCCTTCAAACAACCCTGCAACCACCCAGCCCCACCCCTCCCCAACCCCACCACCACCACCACCACAAAAAAGAAATTACACCTTCCTGTTGCCTATAATCGCTCAAATGTCTCTCCGCCGTCCCGTCTTGACTAAAGTGCTTGTGAGACTCCTGAGACGTTAACGGTATGAGTGTGTGCATGTTTGTTTGTGTGTGACGGCGGCGTCGGGTGGCTGATCGTACAATTACTTGTGGAGCTGAGGCTGCTGTTCTTTGACAGGTTAATGGCCATTTGAGACGCCGTCTCACAGTACGCGCCGTCTCCAGGGACAAGACACCGCCGCATCTGGAGCTACAATTACCCCATGTTTTATTCCAAATAATAGGATGGGTGTTTAGGATGAAGCCGTATGTGTGGTGTGCCTTTGTTTTCCTGCGGTCCTGCACTTGGTGTTGAGCGTTATTTCAGGTCACAGAATCCTGAGGCCAACTCAGTTTGTGTACTTATAACTGTCATGGTGCAAGTGTCATTTCAAAACCATGTGTATGAATGGATGTGCTGTTGATTACAAGTCTGCTGTATTTTGTGGTAAGCCGTGTGGCTGAGTGTAGGCTACGGGGTGAGCTGGTAGTATTTCATGGTTGTTCACACAACACAACCTCAATCAAAAGTACTTATTTATTTGTTTGTTTTCAACACAACAGGGATTTATTCAGCTAACCACAGCTATGCAGTGTCTCAAAGGTGCAGTGTGTAGGATTAAGTGGGATCTAGTGGTGAGGTTGCAGATTGCAATCGACTAAATACCCCATAGTTGTAGTAGTTGGCTATGTTAGTTGTTGGCTGCAATCAGCTCCAAAGTTTATTTTGTTAAACACCTTTATTGCCAATCATTTTAAGCAGCTGTGGAATGATCTCAGTGACATCACCAAGTCTTTAGGGTCCAAATAACAAAGATACATAAATGTAAAATTACAATACTGGAAGCAATTAGATCATTTTCAACATTGACATGGGGGAAATGTTACTTGTGTTGATAATTATGCCCATGGCCATGTTCTAGCTAAAGCTATCAAACAACACATTTTATTTAGATTGGTAGGCTAAATTAGCTGTCCAGCCGAATACAGGTAACTTCAGCATCATTCTAGGAACATCATCCCTCATCTATCCTTCATCAGCTATTTCCATTTGGGAAAGGCCACACCAATGTTTTCCTGGTTATCTGCTGTTGCCTGTCCTGATTTAGTTTTGCTTAATGTTTTCGCTTCTTTGACAATGAAGATTCTCGCTCCCTTGCTTTTTGTTGTGCTAAATAATACCTTTGAACCTCCATTTGTCAAAAAGTGGGTTTTTAAACTCCTTTCAACACAAAATGGTTAGCCAGCACCGGCAACCACTGATTCCTCTTCTTTATTCTTCTTCCATCTTCAACCAGCGCCACCAAATTCAAGCTGCCACTTTAACACAATGTTGAAGCGTACTGTGTTGTTAGCGGGCTGTAATTAATGACAGCAAGTCAGAGAGTTGTGTAAGCTGCTCTGCTGGGCACTCAATTCAAGTGCGTTACCTTCGGTTTCTGTGGCCAGGACAGTTGAAGGGTTAGGCACAGGGGCTTAGAAGGCCTCACAGAATTAGAACCCGAATGCAGTTGTTGGACACAGTTACAGCACGGATTTGATGTCATAGTTAATAAATAGTAGTAGTATATTAATAGTTTAGAAACAAAAGACAAATCATTTTTTTACTGAAATACTGCATGATCAGCCCATATACATTATTTTCTAAGCATGTGTAATCTAATCAAATGTTGTTGGCAACATGCATAATATTAATTTGGACAATGTAATAATTTATTACAAGCTAGCTGAGTTAGGCTTTCACGGTTGCAAACTTCCAAGGCTTATTGGTGCGAGATAGACAAAGACTGATCCAACATTTTGACGAGAGATGAATTTATTTCGATGCCAGGCTGAGACAGGGCAGTTCGATGACTTTGAGCATCTAAAACTATACATCTATAAATCTCCATGAGACAGGAATGACACCAACAAGGTTTCAACCTACCTTTTGTAACTTTTAGCTTTCTTTTATGAATAACATTTGCAGGGATAAATTCTTACTGACTAGTCCAACAGAAAGAAGGCCAGCTCGGCAACTGAATTGCATCCTTTTGTAACTTTCAGCTCTCGCTATCAAGTAAAAGCCAGTCCGAGACTGACTCTTTTTTTGGCCTCTTGCTCTCTCTTTTTCTCTTCCTCTGCCAATGTCTTCCTTGGTTTCTTCACCTGTCATGATGTTTTTAATGAGCTTGCACATCTGAGGGCCTGTTAAACTGGCACCAGTGCTAACTCATTTAACATGTCCTCCTGTACTTTGTGGTCTGAGTAGGTAAAAAATGTAAAGAAACAGCAGGAATTTTATATAGTTTTTTAGGGAAGGCATATGCTAATCTTACTCATGGGGAAATAATGTACAACAACTGCACAGTGCAAATATAGCACATGCTCTGTGGACATGTTTATAGAACTGTATTCCTCCAAAATAAACCCTGGTCTCAGATCCATGTTTACCAAGATCCACTGGAATCATTTGCTGTTCAGTGAATCAGAAACGCCTCCATCACTCAAGACCAGGCATCATGTCAAACCTCACTACCCCTGAATCCCAACTCTTGTTCCACAGCTCAGAGGACCACCCCTCATTAGGACTGCTCAGAGGACCACCCCTCATTAGGACTGCTCAGAGTCTGAAGGCATCCTTCGCATCACATAGACAGGAGAAAGGAGCCTATTTGAAGACCGTGCCTGGAGCCTTCATGCTGTGTTCACAAACAGTGCAACCATAGTCGTCTTGGCTCAGCGCTCACAACGTACAGATGAAGATCTCTCACTTATTGTCCAGTGAACTCGCCCTTTAATGTCAAGTTTATGTTGCCGCACTGACAGTTTTTCCCCGGCAAGGGAGAACTGAAGCCGCAGAGGTTATTCAGATGATGCGGACGCTTTAGAAAGAAGGAGCGCGCGCGAGAGAGAAGCTTTTAATGTGTTTTCTACTCGACGGAGCAAAAGTACTATACAACAGGCTTTCAAATCACTTTAATACTTGAGGTTCTCACTTTTGCTCCTTCAAACCAGATGTGGATTCTGACACAGAAATACATTAACCTTGAATGACATCCAAATAAAACACGTTTTAGTGATGTGGAGTAGAGCGAAGCACAGCTATGCTAAGCTAACCAAGTCATGTATGCACCACATGTCAGAATGAGGTGGGTTGTCATGGTTAACGCAGTTTCTCATTGACAAAAGATGCATGCACACACATGCATACAAAAACACCCCAGATCACCCTGTACCGTGTATGTGTATATACGTGTATGAGTGTGTGTGCCTGTGCATTTAAATGTACATGCATTAGCGCATGTGTGCCCACCTACGAATACACAGCAGAGGTGCAGAAAGGAGGAAGCAGTGATGAGGGGGTAGGATGGGAGGGCTGACATCAGCAGTGAGCTATGTCTCCCCATCTGTGGTGCTCTCCCGTTACAACACAAACACAAACACACAGACACACACACTCACACTCAAACACAGACACATACACACACCTACACACACACACAGACACAAAAAATCTTCATGCTGCTCCCATCCTTCTGAGACAGTCTGGCACATTAATTAGTGAAGCATTAATTACTGCCACACATGTCCTCGCTCCAGCCGCTCTGCAGCCCACATGCAGCAGAGGAAGCCGTTCCACAGCGACATACTGCAGCCAAGAGGCCCCTATTGCAGCCACTGTTCAGGTAGACTTCTGTTTGTTTTCCAGACTCTTGTTATTGTTCATTCACACTCGCATGGAGGTTCATTTGGGGACATGTTGGGATGTGTTCACATCTAGCAAAATAGGCTTTATGCAATGAAAATGCCAACAGATCACTTCAGCCCACTTTCTGTCTATCTCTCTTGCTTGCAATCTCTCTCTCCCTGTTGCTCTCGCTTGCAAACAACATAAACACGCACACACTCACACACACACACACACGCACACACACACTCTCTCTCACACACACACACACACACATACACACACACACACACACACACACAGAAACACAAAGTAGAAATATCCTAACATCTATGAAACCTTGTATTTACAAAAAAACCTACCTAATAAATGAAACACAACTTGCTCTTTCAGTGATGTTCTGGGTTATAAAACGTTCCCTCAAACAGCCCATATGTGGGCCCCTGCCTCGCCTGTCCCCTCCAGTCAGTCTGCATCAGGACAGATTTACATGATCTCCAGTCATTTATGTAACGTCCCCCCCCCAGACAATGAAGACTGTTTACATGCCATCAATGGCACAAGTGCATCCCACATTTAGTCAGCTTGAGCTCCACCATGGGCATATGCAGAGAAGATGGAAGACAGAAAAGGAGAGAGAGAGAGATAAAAAAAAGAACAGGAGAGAGAGAGGGGCTGCTGTAGGTACGAATGAATATTTATCAGTACCTGAATAAGACATGTTCGGAGTGGTTGGCTTGAGAAATGTTTATTCATTAAGGGATTATGTAAAGTAGCCAGGCAAGTTGAGGCGTGCTCACACATGCAGCCAGGGACTAATGGCGCTGGGACTGCAGGCCAAAACCACGTCTTGAAAGGGTAAAAGCCCTGCATTGTTTTGGGGAGATAAATGTGAATGGGTAATGGGTCTCCACGGCGATCTACAGCAGTGCATTGAAGTCGATGAGCGTAGCCGTGTAATAAGCTTATTAGTTCTGGGATGGGTGTTAATGTATTGTGCTAATGTGATATTAATGTGCCACCACTGTGGTGGTATTAAGTGGTCTTTATGGGATGGTGTGTGTTCATGTGTACATGAGAATGTACAAAGGACAGAATAAAATTGTGAAACTCGGCTGTGTTATATGCTAATGTACATACTGAAGTGAATTGCTAAATGTGCGTAGCACGTGTTTGTGCGCCTGTGTGTGTTTCTGTATGTATTAGTGGAGACAGACCGGGTGGACCAGATGGGAGGACATGACAGGCTTGTCCTTAATCAAACGGCAGCGCACATGTATGCTGACAGAGCAAGCCCTTCTGTTCAGGTCTTCTTTTCTACTTTCTTCATTTCCTTTCCTTTGACCTCGGTAACCTTCTACCTCACAGGCTGAGAAGAAGAGAGTTTGTGTGTGTGGGTGGGTGTGAGTGTGTGTTATATGCATGTGTGAGTGTGTGTAAGTGTGAGTGTGAGTTTGCCTCTGTGACTGTCTGTGTTTGGTGTGTGTGTGTGTGTGTGTGTGTGTTTATGACGGCTTCTTGACTCCTCTCTCCCCTTTTCCCTTGGCTGGCACCGTCTGCCATGAGGGTCTCCAATGAAGCGAAGCGCCTGTCCCCACAGCAGATGGCCTGAGCTCAGGGACGGGGCGAACAGAGCATAGAGTTTAGGGTCGAGTCTCCTTGGAACAAAGCCTACGTATCCATTATCTTTGTAGAACTGGACAGCTCGAAGGCCGTTATCCCGCTTATCTCCCGTTTACAACATCCAAAAATGTTTTTATTATTATTATTATTTAGAATTTCCTTTATCTTTAGGAAACTTAATATGCATAATAACCTGATGAATTCTTAATTTGAAGCCTAGTGCTCCCGTTAGAGAAAGTAGTGCGTTTTTTGAAGAAAAAAAAAACGTTACATTGGTTGTCAATGGTAACCATTCAAGAGCATTGATATGGAACGGCGATTTAACTTTTCTACTGGGACTACGTCCAAGGTGTCCGGTTATACGAACTTAATGTACACCCCATTAGCCAATCAGAAAACAGTATTTCGTTCCAGAGGGAGATAAGTAAGGGATAACGGCCGACGAGCTGTACAGGTCTACAAAGGTAATGGACGCTGCGGGGAAAAGAACTCCACGACGCGCAGCCCATTATAGATTTAAATCCAAACTTTTTGCAGGAGATATAAAGCTATTGTAACTGTTCGTCTTTATCTCTCAGGATCTGTGGTAGTCCTGGCAGGTCACAGCAAGGACTGCAGCCTTCATTGACATTCCCTCCACACCTGCTGTAGCATTAGGGATTCATGAGTCTTAGCTCGTGTCCATTTTCACACCTCGGCCTATATGGGAGGATGATCAAAGAAATCTATCTTGTAGCTTGCTCTTTATTGCACTTCGAAAAGACACTGGAGCTACATCTGAATTATGTGTGTGCGTGCGTATGTGTGTGTGTATGTCTGTACATGTGCATGTGTGTGCATGTGTGTGTGTGTGTGTGTGTGTGTGTGTGTGCGCATGTGTGTGTGTGTGTTTCTGTACATGTGCATGTGTTTCTGTGTGCGTGTGTGAGTGTTGTCAGTGAGTGTGTTGTCAGTGAGTGTGTGGTATAGATGTCTGGCGTGTGCAGTAGGTGGTATAGCTCAGGGTGAAGTATTTTAATGAGTGTGTTGCAGTGGAGGAGACCAGACTAGCTGCTGAAAGGCGAGCCGGCCTGGGCTTTTTCTCTTCCCTCCTCCAGCTGTCAGGCATGACGGCCGTATAAAAAAGTAATGAGGCCTGCAAGAGGAGCGCGCGTGCTAAGGCAACACATCACAAAGACAGACACCATCCTGACCCGCGGCGGCAGCCAAGCCCATCGTGATTCAACCCTAAATGCACACCGTGATTCATTACAGCCTTTGGTGACGCGCAAAGTGAGACACATACACACGGGTGAATCACACACACACACATACACGTACGGACATGAACACACACACACACTGACACAACTTTTATTTCATGTTATCTCACACAGGGCTATCATTAAGTGGCAACAGTGTGCCAGCGTTAGCTGCTCTCCCCCTGTTATCCTGGTCAGTGCTGTTACATTACAACACTTGTCAGTGAAAACAGGTGTGTGTGTGTGTGTGTGTGTGTGTGTGTGTGTGTGTGTGTAGACTCAAGAGTAAGTGAACACCAGAAACGAGTTGCTGAACACAACTACACAGATAAAATAAACTCTTGCAGGGCTTATTGCTACTGTACTACACCAGTGTCCCCCGGCAGGTTAAGCTGGCTTTCTGAAAGACCTTTCCACGGTGCCCATATATTTTTCAGCCTCTCTGCGAGAGATAAACACACTAATTACTATTGACACGTAAAAACAGTGGCGACTCTCAGGCCCGCCGCGCCGCTCCAAGACGGCGGTAGCCGCCAACCCAAACACGGGCACCGCGGCGCAATTTCTCTCCAACTCCTGTTGTGTTTACTTTCTGAAATTTAATTTGACGAAAGTGGTGGAAAAATTTCTCCCCCCCCCCACATCACCACCCTGTGCCCGACACCACCAACCGCTCTCCTCCCTATTTTGAATGCAGGCGGAGGGCTAGCGGCTGAGCTAGCTGGGTGCTGCAGCCAGGTCTGCGGCTGACTGCTGGTAAACCCCTCATAAGTGGGGTGCAGCTCTGAATGCATGGGTTGTGCTGGGGCTCGGCAGTGGTGGGAAATGAACTGGAGAGAGGAGAGGAGGAGGAGGAGGAGGCTGGTATGGTACGGTGAGGCGAGGAGAAGGAGCTTTTGAGATGAGCACACACGCACACATGCACACACGCACACACGCACACACACACATATGCCTATCTACCCATACTTCATGATGAAGCCTCGAGGGCTGTGATTAGCAAAGGGAGTGAAGAGAGAAGACAGAGAGCGAGAGAGCAAGAGAAAGTGAGAAGGAAGGAAAGAGTCTGGGTGGAGAAAGAAAGAGACAGCTGAGCACTCTAATTGCCTCCACAGCAGTGAACTACTCACATCTATCTGTTCTTTCTTGTCCTTGCTCACTCTCTCCTCTCTAGCAGATATGGAGGGGAATGATGAATGTTGATGGTGACCATATCTTTGATGTGGGCTGATTTACTCTCTGTGTTCCTCTGAGTTCTGCTCATCTCTTCTCCACTGCACAGGCACGAGCCTCTTTACAAGCTTTTGGGGTTTAAAAACAAAACAAAAACATTTGAAAATTGAGCCATGTGTAGGTATGCATTTACTAAGTGATATGAAAGACTGTCCGGACTCAGCAGACTCCTAGGTCTGTCTTACAACAACCTACCGCAGCTCACAATGGCTTTCACCCAGGTTATGAATAAATGAATCTTTAATGCCCCTGAGGAAATCAGTCCTGCACAGCATGAGCCAGTAGGTTAAAATATAAACACACACACAATACAGTACAGAAATCCACAAGCCAAGGATCCACATTAAAGACAGAGGTTGAGATACCTGATGGAGTGTTTTAGCACTGTTTGAATGCAAGTGGATACATAACCTGTTGAACACAAAGTAGCATCTCCACAAGGGCTATTTCCATTTTAAGTATCAAAAGTGTGTGTTACCTCAAAGATTGCCATGGCAGCTTTTAAATTAGCCTCTAATTGTGACCTAGAATGAACTTGTATGAGGTGACATTCTTTTTCCAAGCTCATTAAAGTCCATTCAGAAGTCACACAGAACTAGAAGCTCACTCCCCCATACCACTCATTTGTAGGTTTAAATATACTCAAAGTAAAGTAAATTGTTTTTCTCGTGAGTGGCTCTGCAGTTCGTCAGAGTATTTCTTTTGTTCTGTCATCAAGATGCACCTCATTATGGTGGCGAAGTGTTACCATGGTACACGGTACGCTTGTAAGTAGCGACTCTCTGGCATGTTGAGGTTGGGCGGTGGAGAAAGAAAGGAGAAGATCTGCAGAGACGTCTCACATTAACGGGTCCCTGCTCTCGTTTGTGTGTCCACTGATAAGAGAAATAAAGAACTGTGTGTCTGACAACACCAAAAGGATCTTTACTCCCCGACCTCGTCCTTGTCTCTGTCTCTCCTTCTCCCCTTCTATGTTGTTTTTCATCCTCTCAGCCTGGTCATCTGTTTTGGATTGGGAGAGAGCACTTTTGCTCTTTCACTCGAGCAAAAGATTCCAGCCAAGTGAAGTCATGTTTGTATCTCAAAATAGCCCATCGTCACCTCACCTGGCAGCCGTACGAAGGAGCAGCAGGACAGCTGTGAAAAATCATTATGGACATAGAAGACTTAATACTCCCTGTCTACCTGAGCAAAACACATCTGATGAAAACAAATGGTAGAGAATGCAGGGTTGTTATGGCTTCATAATTATAGCATCGGTGAATTTAATTAGATGTTTTGGTACGTCACTTAATTATGAGGTCACTCATGTCTGCAATAGCCCAATACATCAGGTTGCCGTTTATAAGGCATTCATTTAAAATAATACACAAACAGTAGGTTGTTTATTGTAATATAATACACTATGTTTACAACAATAGTATACACAGATTTCATTGTGTTTTCAACCAAATATAGTGTACTTGTTAAAATGATTAATGGTAAACCTCGATAGTGTTTGCAGGTCTTGCCTTGCTTCTGCCCTTTAATGAGCGCAGGGCTAATTATTTCTGAGTTAGCATCGAAGAGCGAACAATAGGGTGATCACACAGCCCAATCATCTCTAGTTAGCATGGCGTATGCCCTTTAATTGCTGTTCAGCACAAACTAATTTGTCATTAAAGAGGACCTATTATGCTCATAATAAAAATGTTGGTGGTCTACTAGAATATACAGTATTTACTTGCTTCCGTGTTATTACTTGTCTCACATTGTAAATCTTTATTGTCCCTCTGTCTGAAACGTTCTGTTATAGCTCCTGTGTCTTTAAGTCCTCCCTCCCAATGGAGCCCTGAGTGGAGCCCAGAGTCAGGAATTGAAACCTGGCCACTGGATTTCTGGTCCAGTGTGGAACTCACTGAGCAAAGTAGGACCCAAGTGCAGATCAGCAGAATTGCAAATGTTCTCTGGAGAACTCGAAACCAGAACTCAATACCAGAAAACTGAAAAAAACAAAGACACAGCAATGAGCACCAAAAACAGCCAGGTATAAATACCGGACTAATTGGTCACATGACACTCACTGAAGAGAAGGTGAAACAGAAAATTGTGGGAAAAACAGACAATGGGCCTCATTTATAAAACGTACTTACGCACAGAACTGATCTTAAACTGTGCGTGCGATCAAATCCACGTCTAAGTACAGATTTATAAAAACCGTCTTGACGTAGAAATGGACGTATCTCTACGTCTGGTTTTAGTTCGTGTAAGTACATTTCCTTGTGGCAATACTGGAGTACTGCAGGAATTCAGAACTCTCAGAGCGCCGACAGCCGACGCGCAGTTTCATCATCATCATCATCAGCACCACCGTCACCATTTGGGCTAATGGTGAAAGGCCAAATTAATGTTTCGCTCAATAAAATCAATTATACTATTAGAATAATTCACACATGAATGAGATTCACGTCTTATAGGTATTCCGTTTTAATTTCACAAGTGTAAAACATTTCACTTAAACTATAACCTATAAAAAGTCTAATAGTGGCTTAGTTTTCAGAAGGAGATATGGCTGCATTGGCTTTGTTAGAGGATATTGCCAACTGCGCAATAAGGAGAGAGAGGGTTTTTTCGTGATCGCACAGACTTTTTGACACAGGGTGATGTATGGCTGATAAGCAGGTAACACTTGCCCAGAGCGTTGTGCCCCAATGGCCCCACGTCTACAGAGGCGCACCAGATGCAACCAGGCCACGTTCAGGTTTTGTCCGTTCTTGGATTCCTGGCTACAGGAACTTTCCGATGAGAAATTGGAGACCAGTCGAGCAATCCTCGTCATCATTAAGCAGAATTTTGCCCGATGTTCTTCGCAGTAGGCTACTATCCTAGCCTGGATACCAGCCTGAACTCCGCCCACAAAATTTTTGTTCTGGGAGATTCAGTCTGGAATCGAGTTAGTTGGGAGAGATTTAACGTTTCAAAAAGGTTGAAACGCAATCTAAACCAATCAAATTGTAAGGGCGGGCTTTATACGTTGATGGACAGATATAGATAGAATATACCGGAATATACATCGAACAAAGATGGCGCCGTCTCGGGAGCTTAGTGGGACATATTTTATATGATTTAAGCTATCTACACGACTTTTTTATGTCTACATTGACTCGGTTAGTTGTGTATACGCAAAACGAGTGTTGCCGAGGATTTTAGGTCCTAACTAAAGCACTCTAGACCATTATTGATCGGTTATGCTAACGTGTTGGCCAAAATAATCGTTGAAACTAATGGTAGCTTCTAGCCTTGAGTGCTAATTAAGTAACGTGAGCAGGCATATCTCAGCAGATATTGACAGCGCATTCATTTTGAAAGAGGAACAGAGAAACGCGATCAAGGCATTTGTCGATTGAAAAGATGTTTTTGCCGTCCTTCCTACGGGAGCAGGTAAAAGTTTAATCTGTCAGACGGTAATACTACGTTGCGCTGATTGGTTCTAGGTATCCAATTCAGCGAAGAGGAATTTTCTTTCCTGGTTCGTTGAAACACGCCCCATAATCACAGCCCAATTGTCCGATCTCAGACTCATATTCTGACTAGAATTATGAGTATGACATCGTCAGGCTACTACTATCCCTCTATATGCCGGCAATTTATTAGATTTCTATACAGTGCCCAGCAAAATGTGAAAGAGGATTTCCTGCGTAAAACAGGGTTCCCAATGTATTCTCATCCAGATTGCGCACACTCAGACAGCCTAGGAAGCCCACTTCAATACAGCACATGCCCGTGCGCGGTCGGCAGTGGCTGCTCGTGCCACAGGTGCGGCCGCTCGTGCTTCGGAGACGTGTCTACAACATGTCACATACTTTGCTTTTGCCATTACGCCACCTGACAGGCTTTCTAACAATGCTTTGGCCCGCATCTGCTCTTCCATCAGCAGAACGTCAATGTCAGCCTCACTATAATTCTTCTGTTTACATGTTTCTTTCTTGCTTGCCATTGTCACGGAGAGTTTGTGCATTGAGGATGCGCTCTGTTTGCGCATTGATAATATGCTAATTAGATTAAATAGGGGCGTTGTGAGGGCGGAGATTCAGTTGTGCACAATTCCACGAACATTTGTGATAACCAAAGGATTGGCGTACACATGTTTTTTTTGTGTGTACGTCCGTTTTCTGTGGATCTCACTTACGCTCATTTCAGAAAATGTCTTGGACAAAATGTAGGATGGTTTCTACGCAACTTTTTATAAATGAGGCCCAATAGCGTAGAAACATAGCAGGGGAAGAGTCTTTTTGGGGGCCTCTAGAGGCCAAAATGTCCCAAATCATGACCGGAGTTACAAGATGACGTAATCTCGTCATCTTCATCTTAATTTCTGTGGGGGAGAGTTATTCCCTTGGGCGTGTACTTGTCACTTTGCCGTCCATTAACATGCACAAAAAGCTATATATCACACAAAAGAAAAGGGAAAAACCGGAAAAGTATGGTATGTCCTCTTTAAACCTACCATGGTTTCCACATGGTCAGCAGAGGCAGAGACTGCAGAGGACATGTATCCATGCTAGAACCTAAATGTTGCACTTTCACTCTCTCACTCTCTCTTTCTCTCTCTCTCTTTGTATGTGTATGAGTATTTGTATTTTCTGTTAATTGCTGGACTGCCTCATATTGGCCTGGTATGCCTATCAAACCGACAACAGGGAAAGTTTGGGAAAGTGTGTGCTGTGTGGTACAAGAAATAAAGTTAAAAGGAAAGATAAAAAAAGAAAAAAGGAACTAATTACCTTAAGGGTAATTAGGAGAGACTGTGTGGCTGTCAGCCAACAGTGATCTCCTTTAGAAAGGGAGCCCAGAAAGGAGAGCTTTGCCTCTGTTAAGCGCTGACAAGAAAAACTCTATAATGTGTTTAAAAGACAAGCCGGAATGCAATTTTGTATTCTTTTTTACTGGAGCTGGAATTTACTTCAGACAGAGCTATTAGCCCTCTTCCATTCTGTCCATAAAGAGATTTTTTCCATTAGAGAACCAGCTTAGGTCTGTGTGTGTGTGTGTGTGTGTGTGTGTGTGTGTGTGTGTGTGTGTGTGTGTGTGTGTGTGTGTGTGTGTGTGTGTGTGTGTGTGTGTGTGTGTGTGTGTGTGTGTGTGTGTGTGTGTGAGAGAGTCCATATCTGTTGTCCGTGTGATGTTTCAGTACCTACTCTGAAGTTTTTGACTGTACCCTTCAGTCTACCTTCATTAAGAGCAGCAGTAAGGACATCTGGCTAAACACTAGCAATCTGCACAGCACTGGCAAAGGCTTGCAAAAACATTACACTAACAACAGCACCGTTGGCACTGATAGGCGCAAGGGTAGCAAAAGTATTGCTCACATGCCCTCTCATGAAAGGCGCCAAAAGTAAATACACTGACTCAACTGGAATAGGCCAGATCAGGCCCTGCATTTGCTATGTACTCTGCTACAGGTGTTAGCTCTGTGCCCTGCTACAGGTGTTAGCTATGTGCCCTGATACCGGCATTAGCTATGAACCCTGATACCGGAATTAGCTATGTACCCTGATACCGGCATTAGCTATGTGCCCTGATACCGGCATTAGCTATGTACCCTGATACCGGCATTAGCTATGAACCCTGATACCGGAATTAGCTATTTACCCTGATACCGGCATTAGCTATGTACCCTGATACCGGAATTAGCTATTTACCCTGATACCGGCATTAGCTATGTACCCTGATACCGGCATTAGCTATGAACCCTGATACCGGCATCTACATGGACATTATAACCCTGTGTCCTCCTTGGTACAACACATCATTACCAACAGATCACCTGATTACTAGTCAGGACCTCAATCTCTGTAAAGACGTGAATTCTCTACCCATACTGAGGGCTGCTGGGATATAAAAGTTTGCTACCAGACTTCCATGTTAGCGTGGGCTCACACTGGGCCCAGCAGGGGAGGGCTCTGGGCTGGGGTGGGGACTCCTCAGGGAGAACATTCCTGGTGCCTCACATAACACCTAAGAGGAGGCAGTGGTAGCCAGGACCATATGAGCAAACACGTCCATCATAGAATAGAATAATATACACACCACAGGAGAGAGAGAGAGAGAGAGAGAGAGAGAGAGAGAGAGAGAGAGAGAGAGAGAGAGGAGGCATCAGTGAACCTTACCCAAACAGATGTCCTGCCTGAAGGATTCGGGTATGTCTCCCTTACATACCAAGTTATCTTTGTTCATGTGTGTCAACACTGGGTTACTCCAAGTGCCAAGAATTATATGGAATCTGTTTTTCTTTGTGATTGTATATATGTGTGTGCTCATGCCCTGGTGCGCATGTCTTTATGCCCGTCTCTGTGAAGTGTGTTTGTGTGCAAACTTTACTGCTTGGTATCTCTCAGTCACACTCTTAACGAATCGTTGTTTTTTCGACTCCAGACAACGTTGGGTGGCCATACTCTCCCATGACCACACTTCAGCTAAGCTTTACACAAACATTCCCACAATGCCACTGCCCTCCCTCCCCCTCTCTCTCTCCGGACCACTGAGTGTCTGACCTGAACCACGTCTCCGTAGCGCTCTCCAGAACGCCATGATGAGTAGACATTTTTGGGGGTGGCCGCTGGTGCAAAGAACAGAGAGCCTGGATCTCAGTCTGTTTTATTCATCCAGAACCTCAGTTGAGTGCGGAGACTCCCCCCTGGTCATCCGTCTCTTTGATGTCCACGGCCGGTGCCAAGCAAAACAAGGCTGGCTGTTGCTTTTGGCCGCCTCCTTGTAATGCCTGGGAGAACACTCTGAGTTTATGGAGAGTGCGTTATTGCATTGGTGGAACTGGGAGACAAGCTGAGGAGCTTTCAAAAGAGGAACCGAAAATTCAAAGCCAACTCCCTCTCCGTCCTTCTCTTCTTCCGAGTTCTCGAGGCATCGGTGTTAAGACACACAATATCGTGTCAGTTGGTGAGAAAGGAACCGGGGGTCCATGGGTTTCGTGTGGGCAGGAGACTTTCTGTGTGTGTGTGTGTGTGTGTGTGTGTGTGTGTGCTTGAGAGAGAGAGAGAGAGAGTGTGTGTGTTCTCGAGTAATGGAGATGTTGAACATGTTCCATCATCCCACACAGCCAGGGAGCGCTCGCGTGTGAACCGTCCCCTTTCCAGGCACAGTCCCTCTCTCTCTCTCTCTCTCTCTCTCTCAAGCACACACACACACACACACACAGGCACAGTCCCTCTGGTGTCTCTAGGGCTCCGGCGAGGTCTTGCACAACGCCGTGCCTCAGCTCACAGCCAACAGCCCCGAGTCCAGTGGATTTCATCCCATCTTACTCTTTTCCAGCATTCCGCTTCTCTCTCCCTCTTTTTCTTCCCTCTCCTCTCCTCTATCACCTCTTTCTCTCTGTTGTCTCCAAATGGAAAATCCAGTGTTGCCTGGGAGGAAACACGAAAGGAAACACAACATGGGGATTTGAGTGGAACGCAATCCCAAGGTTCCCTGCCAGTCTCCGGGGGCCTCTCCCGTGTCAGTGGACTGTGGTCCTGGACCGTTTGATGTCCCACATCCTCCCCCCACCCCTACCCCTCTCTCCCCCCCTGCTGCCTGAGTTCAAAGTGGGACTCTCCTTCAGTCAACCCCGGGCCCACGGGCTCTGTGTGTTTCTGGAGCGATCCAATCTCTGGTGAAGCGTTTGGTACTCCTCTGTAAAGGGAGCCTTTTTTTCACTCTTTTTCAACTTGAACTGCTCCAACGTCTCTCAGGGACCCTGGCACCATGTCATCAGCCAGAGTCAGCTCTTCACCTGACAAATGGCTCCTCTGTTTCTTCATCTGATAAATCTCCCCAAGCTGTCTGTCAACACACTCTCATCCCCTGGCCCTCTCCTCTTTACCCTTCACTTCGTCTCCAGTTAAAGCATTTCATCTGTAAGCCATGACTGTGCAACTGACAGCCAATGAAACTATTCACTGGATCTAACTGTTCATTTTGATTCATAGCTGTTTTTATACCTACACTATACAGTTAATGTCTGTCACCATACCTGTTTCTAGTTACCATATTACAGGAGAGTGTCTGCCACTTATGCTCAGCCACTGTTGACACTGTTCTGCCTCCATTAGCATTGCACATGCCCTCAGTTGTAAGTCATAGTGGATAAAAGCTTAAGCCAGAAGAAGAAATGTAAATGTGGGCTGTGGGCGAGAGCAAGAAAATGTGAAATATTAATTCTGACCTCAGAGAGGATTAGCTGGGATGAAAAATGTATTTCTTTTTTTTCAAGCCAACCCAAAACCAAGGTCAAATAACAGAAGGGGAACTTTGTTAATTATGAATACATGCCTCATGAATTGTTGTAGTTCTCTCTCTCTCTCTCTCTCTCTCTCTCTCTCTCTCTCTCTCTCTCTCTCTCTCTCTCTCTCTCTCTCTCTTGGGCTTTCATTGTGTTGAAAGGTTGTGAGCTCCCATTCCTGCACATTGGCAGGTTGGCATTTCCTCTCACCCCCTGACCACCTGTCCGATAATTGCACTGACATTTGGCCAGATACAGCCACTGGAAAAGTGCTTCAGATTTAGCTTGCTGCTTAAGTACAATGAATGGCAAATCCCATGTCAGCTTTTTTTCTTCTTTTTTCTTTCCTTCCGCCCCGGCTGGTCTCCCCGTGATTGAATGGAAGGTCATCATTGATCATCCCAATTTAATTGGCAGCGGCTTTGATAGCAGTGTGGGCCCGACCACCCAGAGCTGCGGTCGGTGTCTGATGAAGGGGCTTTGCCCTCTTTCAGAGAGCCCAGCACAGCGTGAAGCCAATCTCCTGCCTTTAGGGTAACCCACTCTTACGAACTCTCTCCACCCAACTCTCCTCTCTGGTGCGAGCGTGGGCGAGGTGAGGGTAAGAGTTACTCTCGGCAGTCTGTGAAACAGCTCATTAGGCAACTGGGCAAGAATTGCTTTGCATTTCTAAATGGGCTATTTATCTGCATTTGTGTGTGGACGCAGATGAATAGCCTATTTTAGAGGAGCCTAATTTGTGCATATACCTGTGCAGGTAATTGCTGGCATTGACTATTGGTCCAGCTGCTGACTTAATATTCGACCATGCTCTGGTACAATCACACACTTGGTGTTTTCATGTAGTATTCTAAAGTAGCGCATCTCAAGTAGTAGTTCTGCTTCTGGACAATTCTTTAAATAAAGTTACTGGAACTTGAAGAAACGTGTAGAAGTAGGTGCCAGCACTACCTACGTAGCTAATTTCACAAAACCTAGTAGGTCTATCCTGTGTGACAGAAAGTGTGAGCTACATTTAGCAGATCTCACTCTAGTGCTCAAGATTGTTTCCCTTCACAAGCAATATTCCCATGCATGGGAGCAACACAGGCCAGGCACTGTCTGTCTGTCTATCATTTGTGTTTGAAATGTTGAAACGGGTGAGCCGCATAATGAAGACGAGTAGCTCAATGGCGTAGACCTGCAGTCAAGGTCAGGCTGCCAACAGTTGAGTCAGACAGTCAAAGCCTCTCAAAGGCTTCATGAACCACTGATCTGCACCCTCGGCCTCAGCACCACTGAAACACAAAGCCACCACAGTCTCCCATTGTAATACTGCAGCAAATTAGGGCTTTACTTTTCAGACCTCTCATGTGGTTGTCTTTGGTAAGCTACATTTTGTGCAGTCATTTTGATTTGTTTATTTTTTTTGACTGTGTTGCATCATGGCAGATAATATAGTGGGATTGTATAGTGCCATTGATTGCGCCAACCCAGGATTCAGAGCTATTTCAATATAGGGATTAGGGGGTATGACTCAGGGATTCATGGGGTTTTCATGCGAAAACCAATAATGCTTCTCATTTCCTAGCACTGAGAATTATAACTTTAAGCAAGCGTCTCCAGACGGAGTTAGTCTGACAGCTGCTTTGATTGGTGTTTCCCCACTGAGTAGATCTTTGACGTTTTGTTTTGTGTTCTTTTGTTTTCTCTGTCCAATTATGAATCACATCCCTATATTTCATACTTAAGTGGGCCATTAATTTATGTGCAAAGCTGTAACTCAGTTTTATGGCTGTGATTAGTCCAGGCACAACAGGGGTGTGTGTGTGTGTGTGTGTTTGCGTGTGCGTGTGTGTGTGCGTTTGTGTGTGTGTGTGTGTGAGTGTGTGTGTGTCTTTGACTGTGTAAAATCACCAGCTGTTATTGACCGACAAAGCTACTTGCTGAAGTGAAATGGAGATGGATGGTCCTGGTTATGGTCGGGGGCTCACTAAATTCTGCCATTAGTGAAGACAGTGAAGGTGAGGCCTGTAATTCTTAAACATTAGACACTCCCGGGTACACATAAAAACAAGCTCTAAGTAGCCCATACATCTTTAGTGGCAAACCAGAGCTGTTTGTCTTCAAATTAACTTCATGCAATCTTACAGGGAGAACTTTATTTCTTTTGGTGCAGGGGCTCTTGTGGGATTCATCCCATGTCTCTCTATTGCAGCTGGGACTCAGGAGCTTTCATTGGGATTGGGCTGGATTGTATGTGCATGGAGGAGATGCATGGAAACTTCCCAGGTGAAAACAACATGGTAGGTCCCTGGCTGTGTTGTTGTCTTTTCAGATCATCCCTGCTGTCTCTGAGGTGTGCTTCAGGTTCCAGTCGAGGCGGCGTGCCTAAGCTGCATATATTTAGAAGATTGCTGAACCGGTTCGTTTCTGGTAAGAATAGCCCTCTCCTACATTGTCTCCTCTCTCTTTCTGTCTCCTATTCTTTCTCTTTCTTGCTCAGTCTAACTCATTCTTTTCTCTCTCTCTTTCTCTCTTTCTCTCTTTCTCTCTCTCTCTCTCCCACACAGGCACGCGCTGACACGCACCGCACACACAGAAATCTTCTCCCTGATCATTTTTCCTCACTCGCTCTCTATTTTAATCTATCGCTGTCTCCATTATGACTTTTTTTTTCTGTCTTAAGATAAAGTATCCTGCTTCACAAAGAGCCATCTGTCTACAGGAATCTGAAAGCCTCAGAGTCTATCACTAATTACGGTAGCCTGAGTGTGCTGTCTAGACCGATACAATTACATTATGGGTAGGAACATTATGAGCAGAAACTTGAACGATTCACAGCACCTCCTCACTGCAAATGGTTGGCCTCCTTTAATTGTGCTTTTCTAATAGGGCCCAAAGTAGGCGACATTGTGATGGTGAAGGAGAGAGACCTGGTGTACAGCGATAGGCTCAGCTAAAGGGCAGAAAAGGTTTAGAGGTAAATTTATAATTTATGTTGCCATTAAGATTGTGGCGTTTTTAAAGAAATTATGAAAAGCATGAAAAGCCCCTGGAATTAAAGCTTAAGTGAACCCAATCATGCCAAATCCCCGTCCCTGAGATTCTTACAATTATGCCCCCACATGCATTCCCTCACTCTCTCCCTTTCTCACGCACATACACACACTCTCTCTCACACATACTTAAACACACACATACACACACACACAACACAGACACACACCCTATTTTTTCCACAACTACATTCACACACAATGGATAACTGGAGGCATTGTTATCCCTTCATAAAGCTGCTGGCTTAGGGGGGGCTTAAGTTGAAATAAATATGAAAATCGCACATTAAATTACACATTTCTACGATCTCCGATAATGACCACTGTCCACTTATGGCAGCTCAACAGTCAGCTCCTGTAAATGGCCTGAAGAGAGGATTACACTCTACTGGGCTACTTCTGCTAATGGGTGTTTTTCTCTGGAGCAGACAGCTGGTCCTGGCCAGTGTCACCTGTGGGAGAACGGAACCAGACACACAAGAGAGGGACAGGAGAGAGCTGGCCGAGCACCAGGGAGCTCCGTGGGCTTTGATTGGGCTGACTGTATTTATTTATCTATTTTCCACTTTATATACATGACTTTTCATTTGTGCTCTTTTATTATGTTTTTTTTTTGTAATGCGTTTCCATTCTTCTTTGTCTTTTATTGTTTCTCCATTTTCCTTTGTTTCAAGTTATTTGTTTGAGTTGTTTGTTTCCTTTTAATCCCTTAATAATATTATTCTTGTCTTAATTCATTATCATCTACTTTACTTCAACTAGAACACTGTTACGGTGTTGAGGTTATTGTGGAGGTTTCCCTGTGTTTGTGCCGTTTTCCCTGATTCTGCAAAGTGCAGAGTGGGCATTGTCCCGGACCCATAGGCGGAGATCCCGGGGGGGACACGTCCCCCCCCCTCGCATAACGATGTCCCCCCCCCAACAAAATTAGTAATATGAAACAAACGCACGTCGAAACAAGCGGTGCTTATAATAAACGAAAAATAATGTAAATTTTAAGTGTTGAAAAATCATGATCCCCCTATTCCTCAAAGAGGTTCGGTTCACATGCTGTTTCGAAAGGGCGGGGCTACAGCTCCGTGTTCCAGTCAATCTGCCCAGTAGGCTACACGGTCAGGTTGTGAGATTGTTTCTCGTCCTCTCTCGCCTGCACTACAACAACGGCAGTACCACCAGTATTAACCCGACCGGTGGGCTATCGCACGCCCCCATCATTGAGGCAAAGGTAGTGAGTGCCTCACCTCCGTGCTTTTTCGATGTTTTATTTCAGACCAACAAGACTGAATAGGTTCTACGCATGTGCACGTTTGTGGTTTAATTCTACAGACTTCCTGGGATTTAAACAAATAAAATATTAATAAATATGAGAATATGTCTACATTCATTGTTTCCATCAGGTCCGCTTCACCTGCTCTCTCTCTCTCTCTCTCTGACAGCCGCTCAGTCATCTCTACGTTCACTGGATAAAGGCATTTCCCACGAGGCTTTGCTCCGACCATCCTACATTTATTTATGAACGAAAAAACTAATTAAATCGCTGGCCAATTTATATTTTTGGTCATGAAAGTTATGTAAAGTCTGAATAAAGAGAATTTGATCAAGATAGGAGTCTAAGCAAAAATCAGTAGGCTGTGTTAATGAGAGTGAGTTTATTACACCATAAGTGAGATGTAGAGAGACAACAAGTGCTATATATATTGGTTGGACTACTTTATTCCTTACCAGCGAATGTCTTGGATATTATCAGGGTAACATAACCTGATTTTATTAGTTTTAACTTAATGGACGGCTCATGAACTTCACACGGCTGCGCAGGGCACTAGAGAAGACGTTAATTTACATGCAGCTGAATTCCTCCTCGAAGAGCCTTGGTTTGCGTTTGAACTTTCAACATTATTTGTCTGTGAGTAGATATTTCGTGTTAAGACATGTATTGCCGTTTAGAGAATTTAAAACTGAATTTCTGTTTGTCACTGTTATTAGAGAATTCGGTATTTAACAGCTAAGTTATGCTAGCTCTCGTGACAGCAATTTTTTTCATGTCCCCCCCCCCCCAGAATTACTCTCTGAAATGTTCCCATGTATTGTCCCCCCCTGCCCGGACCACGCGTAATTGCTGGGCGGGACTTCTCCCCTTTTTTCTCCCCGGTCTACCCCAAGATGGCTGTCGCTCTCGCTATCCTCTGCTGGATTTCGAAACATTCCTCTCCTGTTCCCGACACTTAACTGAAGACCTTTACGCGTGTTACGCGTTTTTTCGTTTTGCCCGCTCTGTTTTGGTGGTTGTTTGTGTTTATGTCTGCACTTTTTTTTTGTTTAGCGATAGTTAGTGCAGGTAAGGTAGTTTCATCGGAAGACTCACCTTCTTTTTCATTTGATGCGAGAGAGGTAAGCTGCTGCAACGATTTAGTTATTTTGGAAGGCTTTAGTTGTCATTTTCTTTTCCTCTCTTCCTCTTTTTACGGCAACCACCACTGTGTTAATCATAATAAACAAGAATGTTTAACCCCAGTCTGGCCTTATATGTTACGGGACCTTTGGTTCTTCGGGTCTGCCGTAACAAACAGACTTTGATACAACTGCTGTTGTTTTTAAATGTGCTTAATGCTTTATAAAGAATGTGACTTGACTGTGTGTGTGTGTGTGTGTGTGCGTGCGTGTGTTTGTATGTGTGTCTGCCTGTGATGGAGGCGTGTGTTTGCATGTGTGTGTGATCGCTTGTGTTGATGGTGTGTGTGTGTATGTGGAAGAGTATTGCCCCCAATTATTTCTGCCATCAGGAACAGTGATTCCGGTTGTATGAGCATTGAGTGCACCTCCAAACCTGTGATGATGCCTCTGACCCCGGCCCTTCTTCTGGTGCCAACAAGAGATAGAGGCTGTTCAGATACAGGAGATGGTAACATAGTGTTTTCAAACAACCCCCCAAACCGTTTTAATAATAGCATGATTGGCATCTCCTGTGCCAGACAGAAGACTCTTTTAGACCAACCAGAACACACACACACACACACACATACACACACGCATACACACGTTCCGTTCTTCCAGCATCGCCTTTCGGAGAGGAGATTAGATTAGGTTTGGAAAACAAAAAATGCAGTCCGCCATAAAAAATTCTAATAAGTTTAGGAAGCCAAGTTTTTTTTCTTCCTTTTTTTCTTCCCAAGTAATTATTTAGTTGTATAATTATGCAAATGAAGCACAGGCGACGCTGAAACGCAGTGACAGGCTTCTCAGATCTTATCTGCATTCTCTGCCTCCACTGTTTGCCTCTTGCAGGTCTGGGTTTAATATTAAAACACTAATCATTTTCCATCATGTTTCTGCACACTCTATGCTCATCACGTGACACTTTGGTTGGAAAAGCTTTGCTTTGCATATTTAATAGCTCAGAGATTGCTGAGGGCTTTGCGAAGAATATTGATGAGAAAAGTATATCTGAAATATGAACGTACAGTATATCTTCAAGAAAGTTCTTTTTGTCATTTATTTTTAACAAGATGCCTCTGAGAAAATCAAACTGACGCACAATGTTCTCGCCTTCTTTGAAGCTTATTACCTAGACTGGATCCATAGATTCCTCACCCACAGCACCATCTTAAGTGGTGATTCCTTACTTACTGCAGTGTGAACTTAAGCCCCAGTAGTTGGAATATGACTTTAATGATTTTAAATGAGCCTGCTCTTAAATTCAGCTTGTTCATGTATTACTATATGGAGCGTGAGCCCGGTAATAACCACACGTTCCTCCGTGGTCCAACGGCAGGCTTTGGCCACAGGGGGTCTTAATACTCTCCCAATGCATATTAATCCAGCTAATGGGCCTCTCAATGGCCGTGTAATTGGATTTTGATATTTTGGGGAGGGGGGAACGGATGTGAAGACAAGACAGTGGGAGGGAGGGAGGGAGTGAGGGAGGGAGGGGAAGGTCACGGTACAGGGGATTAACTTTTACAACTTTTACAGACCTCCTGAGTGGACTCATCTGGGACAGACACACAGACACGCAGACTGGACTTTGACAAAGAGTATGAAGTATGAGTAAGAGTATGAAGTGAGTAAGAGTATTTACATGTTAAAATACTACAGATGCAAAAGCAAGGATTTTTTGTGTAGGAATGTATTTTTATGTATATTGTTTATTTCTCATTCAGTTTAATCAGAATTAATACATTTAACGGAATGATGTAATACATACAATTAAAACACACACACACAGTGACATTAGAAAGCCTTAATTTGACTCTTTCACACCAGTCTCAGCAGAAGCAGAGGCAGACCTTACTGGAGGTGACTGTGGCTATACCCTGCAACAGAGGAATAACATGCTTGGCCAGCACCCTATTTTGAAACACCTCCACATAAGCAGACTCTTTTTTTTGACGCTTTCCATTAAGCCAGGCAGGAGCTGAATGCTTCAGTTTTTGAGAAATTGGAATGGGTCCATCCCTGCCCTGGACCTGAGACCTTCACCTGGAGTTAAAGGGTAACACTTTAGATAATGACCTTGCTCATAGGCGCTGGGGTCACATCATTGGCTAATGGTAGATACTGTCTGAAAGGTCTGACATTTTAGACAAAAAATTGCCATCTATTTAGCTATCTGTTAAAAAGAACTATCATTATACCTGCATTGCCAGAAATGGCTACTTTTGTGATTATTACAAGGGCAAAAGTTACAGACAACTGGATTAAATAGATTTTAGGTTATAAAGTTAAGGTGTAGGTTTGTATTTAGGTATACAGGATAGGAACGTGTGTGTGTGTGTGTGTGTGTGTGTGTGTGTGTGTGTGTGTGTGTGTGTGTGTGTGTGTGTGTGTGTGTGTGTGTGTTGGTCTCTCTCTCTCAACTTAGGGACAGGGAGAGAAAACATCTTAGGGGTAGGGGGAAAAAAAGAGCTGTACCATGAACACGTTGGCTTGCCAGCTGTGAGAGTCTAGTTTTTTTCCCCCCATAAACCTTTTATAGTGTCCGGAGCCTCCATATGGAAGATGTCTCCATACTTAATGGCTTTTAAATCCATTGCACACCCAAAATACATATTAAAGTTTTTCTCTTCTTTACCTAAAAAGAAGAAAAGTGGGTAGAGGAAAAGGGAAAGTTATAGACTTAGTCATACGTTCTTGCAAGTGGCGGTACCTTGAACAAAATGCCTCAAGTATACTGTAGTAACGTTATAAATGGTGGTTGTTTTCTGCCCAAGGGTAGGGCACTGGAAGGGTAATGCTCTCAGTCTTCGGGGCTTGGCCATGTGAGGCCCATATTCCATTGGCATTTAGCTTCGCCCAGGGTGATGACATTTGCCCATTCTCAGTATTGTCCGTATGCGTGTCATCTGAAGTGATATTCTGACGAGTTTTGGAGCTCCTATTCAAAGACTCAATTCTGTGTTGGTGCCTAGAAGAGCACGAGTGAGTCATGTCACACCGTGTCCCATACTGTTAGATAACTAAACTTGTGTCCACGAGCCATGCTAGTGCTTCACTGTTCAGGGTAGAAAGTGCCTGAAGACCAGGGCACTGGTACTTGGTGCAGTCGTTGATAATGTGATTAGCCGTTTGCTCTGGGGCCCCACAGGGGCAGTCTGGAGCATCACATAAGTTCATCCAGTGCTTATTGGTTCGGAAGCGTCCATGTCCTGTCCAGCATCTGTTGAGTCGTACCCAGGAGTTTCTGTTGAGAGTGTGTCCTGCAGGCCTTGTGGATGGTGTTTTGATGTAGCCATGTAGTTTGGTGTTGCCTGAGCCCGACTGTTTGGTCCATTGTGTGATGGTCCAGGACCCAGGTGGCTGACCATTCGACACACTGTGTTCTGGTCACCAAGCATTGTAAAAAACACAAAGTTTTAGTTGTCAGACAGCAGACCAAAAGACCAAAAGGTTAGATTTTCTCTGCTAATGCTGGTTTCCCACTGTCTGTATTTCTCACACAAATTCCTACTTTTCTTACTTTCTCTCTCTCTCTCTCTCTCTCTCTCTCTCTCTCTATTTCTCTTTCTTTTTCTCTACATCCTGTCTGTCTTAACATCTCTCTCTCTCTCCAGTTCTGTCTCTTCAATCATCTATCCCAATGTATCTCTATTCATCCATCCATCCATTCATCTATCCATCAATCCATCCATCCATCCACCTAATAAGATGCCAACCCGCTCAGGCAGTGACAGTGACTGAGGCAGTTTTGAGTTAAAGTCCAGTTGTTGCTATGTGTTTGGTTATTATCCAGCCTCTGGCCCAGTCAGGGGCCACAGTGGTCTTATCATTATAGGTGTGGGCAGCCATTCCCAGCGAGAGTCACAGAGCAGTGTGGTCCAGCTACTGCGGGCAATTAGGGCGGCCGTGCCCACAGTGGGCAAGGCAATCATGCTCCCCGTGTCACCCAAATAAAGACTGAGAGCTTACAGGTGTATTGACAGCAACAACTAAAGTATTGGCGCTCATATGATCCCCCAAAGAGAGAGATGAATATCGATAACAAAATACATTTATCTTTAAAATGTTCAAGTGATTTTTAAGGTTTTTTAAACCGTTTTTAACTTCTAAAATCTAAATCTAACATATTAGTAATGTGAAAAGAACCTCTTTCTTTGATACTTTCGCAAGAGGAGAGGCGAAAAGGAGGATGTTGAGAACAAGGACTGAAACAAAGACTGTTCTGGAACACTGTGGTGTATGAAACGCATGTCAATGAGGTTCATAAATGTCAGCTGTGGTCGTACATGAGCAAACTGAGAACTGTGAACTTATGCACCGGATAAAACAAAGAGGCCAATTTTGCATGTGAGTCTGAAAGTGCTGGCCTTGTTGTGTCTATGATTTATTACATTTGACCTCCGTGGCTGGGTGTCAGTCAGTCGGTCAATGGGTGCGCTGGGAGGGATGGACTCAGATTTGAATGAACTTTTGTTGACAGCATTTGTTTTGAATTAGAGCTCAGCAATTGAAACCTGTGGTGACAGGGGAGTCTTGCGCAACCAGTCAGATCCGAGCAGTATTCACAAGTTATGGAACAAAACATGGTGCTGCTAATCCCAAAGAGGGCCTCTTCAACAACGACAAAAGATTGCGCCCTGAACAAATTATGAAGAAAATGCTGAAGTGAAACCTGAGTTTGAAGAATTCATTGTGTTTCTGATGCACGTTTAGTCTTTGTTTCCCTGTTTCATTTAGAAGAGTCTTTGTCTTATGGGATGCAGTCAAGCATATGCTCAGATCCAGTCCACTTGCATTCACGGTCTCGTCTTCATGTTTTGCCAGCTAGTCATCGCTCAATATTCCCCTTGGAATAAAACAATACAAGAAAATGGCTGCTTTATTCCTCTGATTTAAAGAGGACTTCATTGTAAGTGAGTGCAGTGAGCAGAGGGCCTGGTGTATCTGAGATTGTGATATTTGTCAGTTTGGGCTTTCTCTGCAGTGTGTGTATGTTGCGGGTTGGGGGGGGGGGGAGGGGGGGGGCTGACGCCCACAAACATAACTTTGGTCGCATGTTAGCAAATGTGTGTCTGGACGTCCAAATGGCGGACAAAGTGCTGTGTGTTGTTCTGTGCGTGCAAGACGCTGGGGTTCAATTGGCCCCAGCCCTTTGGTTGTAAACGGCCTTGTCATTAATTATTCACAAAACTGACACCACAAGCCAGTCGGCCTGGCATCCTCACAGCTCCTCTCTTTCAGTCAAAAGAAAAGAGAGAGAGGGAGCCCCAACAATTACCATTCAGACCCCATTTGTTTTTCCCATCGTGAGGGTGTCTGTTGGGCCTCCTTGGCATGCATTGTTGGGGGTGGTTTTTGATGATGGATGTGGAGTATGGAGGCATCAGACTGGGACTCCTGCATAAGGGGCCCTCCCTGGGACTCACTCCGTGTGAGCCAAATTATTGAATGGGGTTGGGGAAGAGGGCAGGGGGGGGGGGGGGGTTGAGTGAGAGTGTGTGTGTGTGGTGTGTGTGGGGGGGGGGGGGGGGGTGCAGAGGGCAAGCTGAAGGGTCTTGCTCATAATTCACAAGAGGAGCGGAATTCTTCCCTTTCCCTGTTTGTGATGGAGTGTGAATGTGGCCATAAAAAAGTAAAGCAATGCACTGAATAAGAATGAGTGGAGAGCCTTTGAATTACCTAGGTCTCTCTCTCTCTCTCTCTTTCTCTATTGCTCTCTGTCCTCTTTCTTCCTCTTTTTTCTTTCTTTCAGTCTTTCTCTCTCTCTCAGCTATATTTTTCTTCATTTCTCCTTTGTACTGGCTCAAAAAAGTCCACAGCCAGCCTCCCTCTTTCTTCTTTATTTCTTATAATGACAGATATACGGTTTCTTTGCAGAGGCCAGCATTTTGTGACTCCATTTTTATTCTTGATGTTTCCACACCACACACAGAATGTCTACAAATAAGCAGGAAAAGCCGACTTGCTGATTTTTGTGCTTCCTCCAAAGCAGCACTGTTGTCACAAGGCAGGGACACATTATTTAACACTGACAAAACTTCAGCTTTTTCAATTTATTTGCCTCCCCCTCAAGAACTGGACACAAGCCCTGACAAATTGTTTTGGGGGCATTTTATGCGGTGTAAGCTGATAGCATCACACTTCATTTTACCACTCAGCGCAACGTCTACTTTAAGAGTTACTGTAAGTGCTAAAATATGTCAAGTCATTGGAGCTTGTCCGTAAAAATAGTTGATGGTAAATATTGTGTTCGTCCCGGCACAAAGCCACAGGCTGGAGCACAGGGGCGTCCTAAGCGTTTAAATGTCTTGTTAAATCAAGGCCTCCCATCTCTTTTCAATGTATAAGGAGTTCTTTTCACAGGCCCACAAAGTGTGTGTGAGTGTGTGTGTGTGTGTGTTTGTGTGTTTGTGGATCCTGTTGTGTTTCATTGTATGACATTAATTCAGCGTGTTCTCATTAAGGTTAGGAAAATGCACAGAAACAAGCCCACCTCGTTCTATAATTGGAACATGGAAGACTAGCCAAATAAACTAGGGGTGGGTGGGGTATTTGCAAGGTGTGTGAACACACAGCAATCACCTGACTGTGTTATCATACTTGTATACTGTGATAGACAAGGTCTGCAGTTTATAACGACAGTAACAAAGTTAATTAAGTCCCACTAAAATGTCCTGTTAGTTCATGTATTAAAACTGTCAAATTGTCTAGTCATTGGGGATTTAGTGTTGGGGTATGTCATGTATATTAGTATGTACTTACACAACAAATGCAAATAATTATTTTTATTTATGTATTATATTCAAGACTTGTTTTAAATTAGGTCACAAGTGCCACTAAATCTTGTGAATGCATAGAATTGTGGTGTCAGGTCACAGAATCTGATTTTAAGAGAATAATAGTTTCTGAGTGTAATCCAAAACCGAAACTAAATTAGTACTAAAGTGGCCTTTGTGTGTGAACACCTCCAACATCTGACCGAGGGGTCATTATGGCAGAGTTGTCAGTAATTACTAACTACTTACTGGCCGAGAGTGAGGTCATGCAGGTAAATATCAGAGGCCGTAACGTATCGACAGAGCGATAGCGAGGTTGATGCTGCGGGGCCGAAGTCTGATATACCTGCATGATCGAACGGTCGAGGTTAGTAAGTTGTTTATTATATGGCATTTAAGCTCTTTTCATTTTGAAAATAAATGGTAGTTGTAAATAGAAAACATGTCGTTTTGTTCAGCTCTCAAGTCTTCTCACGACACAGTGTTTCAGGTGTTGCCTAGCAAACAATGACCTGCTAACTTCAAGTTACAATGATCAATAGAAAACGGACAACAGGGCTCAGCTTAAATGGCTTTAATTTACAGTTAAACACAAGGTTTTCAAACTATAGTAGTCAAGTCTTCATCATCACTTTCAATAACATATTTTCGCTGCTTCTGAATTGTACTGACCTGTACTAAGTCCTATAAAGTATTACCCGATATCAAAATGTTCGCGAATGCTTGAGTCTTTATTCTTCAACTGTCATCAACTGTCATGTTACCACGACATTCAACTGGTTTCCTGTTCTCAGATAATTTCATAATAGGAGTCATGATTCTATCAATACATGCTCATGGCTGTTGATATATCGCTAATTTTTAAGGATGTAATGTTTAGTACTTGGTACATGGTATCACTCATTTTTAAGATTGATGGGGTGTGCACATTATTATATGGCAAAGACAGTTTGAGCATTCTGATTGGCTAATGGGTAGTCATGCCAGCCGCGTATTGCCCTCCCCAGCGGTCAATACGGATCCGTATTGCCCTCCAGTGACGTCATCTTAAAAATGAGCGATACCATGTACCAAGTACTCAACATTACATCCTTGAAAATTAGCGATATTACAGTAATAGACATCGAGAGCCATGATGAGCATGTAATGTTCAGTACTGATAGAATCAGGACTCCTATTATGAAATTAACTGAGAACAGGAAACCAGTTGAATGTCGTGGTACCATGACAGTTGATGACATTTGAAGAATAAAGACTCAAGAACTTGCGAACATTTTGATATCGGGTAATACTTTATAGGACTTAGTACAGGTCAGTACAATTCAGAAGCAACGAAAATGTGTTATTGAAAGTGATGATGAAGACTTGACTACTACAGTTTGAATCACTTGTGTTAAACTGTAAATTAAAGCCATTAAAGCTGAGCCCTGTTGTCCGTTTTCTATTGATCATTGTAACTTAAAGTTAGCAAGTCATTGTTTGCTAGGCAACACCTGAACTACACTGTGTCGTGAGAAGACTTGAGAGCTCTACAAAACGACATGTTTTCTATTTACAATTACCATTTATTTTCAAAATGAAAAGAGCTTAAATGCCATATAATAAACAACTTACTAACCTCGACCGTTCGGTAATGCATGGAAATATCAGACTTCGGCTTTGCTATCGCTCGGTAGATACGTTACAACCTCTGTCTGATATTTCCCTGCATGACCTCACTCTCGGTTAGTAAGTACCGTAAATCCTCAAATAAAGGCTGGGATTCAATTAGAAGCCGGGCTTCAGATAGTAGCCGGGGTCGTGGTCCATACGGACAAATAAAGGCCTAGCCGGGGGTAAAATAAAGTAGCCTACCGGTATATTACTGTAGCCTACCAGCATCAGTCCATCGGCTCAAAGTAGGCATTACAATTTAATTGAATGCATTTCACAAATACATGTTCTCCTCATGTTTAATATTATATTATATAATATTGTTTGCTAATCTCATGGGCTGTTTGCAATAAAAAAAGAAATGTCCTCACGTAGGACTACTAGGCGAATGTTTAGCCTAAATGCACGTATCGTATAGCCTACTGTTGTTTATCTGTAACGTTTTAGTTGGCTAGGTTACTTTTTCCAGAAGGGATCATAAAGCAGTAGTAGACTTACGTAACTTTGATATTAAATTCAAAGAGATGGTGTATGCTGATTGCTGAAGAACATTCGGGAGAAAAAGCAGCAAAGAAGTTTGACATTGACCCGAGACGAATGCGATAGGCTACGACTAGCAGGTGGAGGTAGAAAGAAAGAAAGGCTGAATATCAAACCAGCTTGTTGAATAAATGTTTTCAGTCCGCGATAAGCATAATAGAGTGTCTAGAAAAATTATTAAATTCAAGGTTTTGGAAATATTTTCCTCCGTGACTGACAGTGGGGACCATAACTCCGATGTTTATTTTTTACGTTGACATACCCTGACCTAAAGCGCTACGCGATGTGCAGGAAGTGTTGAACGCATATGATATGAATTGTATTCGCCTACTGCAATTATGCCCATTATTTAAATAATACAATTCTATAACAGAAGATAAGTAAGAAATAAAGGCCTGCCCCTAATACAAGCCTGCCCCAAATAAAGGCCGGTGCGCTGTGCAGCCTAAGTAAATACAAGCCCCGGCCACTATTTGAGGATTTACGGTAGTTATTATCAGCAAAAAAAAGTTGTGGCTTGGCATTTCTCGGCATCCCAAGACAGGCAGGATTTGACATTCATCGATTATGTGTCAAAGTGCATAATATGTGATATTTAATTAAATATTTTACAGCCAATTTTATGGTTGGCTTTGGAGAGCCACAAATGAAAGCTTGAAGGCTCTGGGAAACTCTCTCATTTAACTTTACAGTCTCAGGTAAATAGTTAAGCTCCTTTGATCTAGTTTGCCTTCCTATTGCAGATTTTATGTGTGAAACATGTTTTATAGATTCAGTTGTATTCCTTACAGGGTTCGTTAAGCATCTCTAACTGGATGTTTTTGCCGAAAAAACATTGAACATTGAAATGAACAACATAAGCCCCACAGGTTCAGCTGTTTTTCTTTTGTCTCAGATCTATATGCATGTGGTGGAAAAACAGTTCTCTTTCTGCCTCATTGTCTTTGAACATTTCTGAAAAATACTGGATTTGAATGCCACTGTGGAATTCAAGCTTCTCAAAAGGTATGTACACCTAGTGAGCTCATGCTATGTGCTTCTTCCTTTAAAGAGTTAGTTTAATCAAGCCCTCCAGGATGCAATGGTCTGTTGTTATTGTTGCAGCCAAAATTGACTTAACTTGCTGCTGGAACTTAAAATTAACATTATGCAACAATTTTACCTAAATATAATATCTAAAAAAAAAATCATTTCGGCGGTTCTCTGACTTCGGAGAATGGCGCCTGTGTCACTGCCACAGCACGGCTGGTACACGGCTTGTACGCTTGGTATTGTGCTTTGTAATTTCCGAGTACAGGGTGCGAGACCTCTCGCTAGAACTACATTATGCTTTATGGCACCACTTCGCGCAACAACAATTAGACCCAGGCTAGAACTCTCTGTATGGACATCATGGCAGATGTGATGAAGACATGAGCGAGGAAGAAGCTAGGAAGAGAAAAAGAGAGAGTAACCAAGCAAGAGAGAAGTCTCGGACTGGCTTTTACTCATTAGCAAGAGCTAAGTTACAAAAGGATGCAGGTAAGATGCTGAGCTGGCCTTCTTTCTGTGGGACTAGTCAGCAGGGGCGGCTTGTCCATAAGGGCGATTGGGTTAACGCACTGCCTACGGGAAAACATTATTCTCCTTATGTATAAATGCAATTTCGTTGTAATTCGCTTTGGATAAAAGCGTCTGCAAATTTTTTTTTCGGATTCTAGAACACTAGACCGTCTGATCTGCCTTTGAATGTCATTGTCCAACCAGGTAACAGTCAGGCAGTCAGGCAAAAGTCGTGCTTCAAATGGCCCCGCCCCTTTTGGGCGATTTGGGGCAAAATGGCAATCGCCCCAGACCTCTCTCATTGACTTATTTTTTTCACAAAATAAAGCTCTCAATGCATTCTCTATGGCTTCCAGGAGGGCTCGCCCCTCCATGTCTCGTCATAAGCTTCGACCAAGGCATATTCTGTCAAGATGGCTCACGTTCAGTGCAACAACTCGATTTGCTCTTTGACAGAAACTAATGTTTTAGTCCGCGTACGAATGAAGATAAATTAACAACAATTAGGACTTCCTAGACCAAATGTATCCATTCAAAAGGCTTCTACAAAGGGGAAATCCAACATCCAAGAATTGGAAGGAAAGAAAATTGTGCTTGTGAAGTGGCTTATGCGGTCTTTATTTCTATATACCACAGCCTAATGTACCTGAATGGGTCGCCTTAATCAATATAAAAAAAAAATGCCCCCCCTGAGAATTTTTTCAGGAGCCGCCACTGCTAGTCAGTAATAACTAATAGCTGTTTTGCTATGTCTTGTGTTGTGCTTGCTTAATGTTTGGCTGTGTTAGGAAAGTATATCATACACATTCCTGCCAATGTTTTTTATGAAAGAATGCGACATAGGCTGTAACCCTATTGGTGTCATCCCTGCCTCCCGGAGATTTCCCCATGCCCTAAGGCATCGACCTGTCCTGTCTCAGGCTAGAGTACAAATAAATTAATCTCACGTCAAAAAGTTTGTTCAGTCGTTGTCAATTTTACGCCAATAAGCCTTGAAAGTTTGCAACCTTGAACTCCGCTAGCTTGTAATAAATTACATTGTCCAATGTATATGAAGCATGTCGCGGTGACGGACCGAGCCTCGGTTGCCGTCTAAATTGTGTGGGTTTGGCCCGAAAGCTCAGAGACAGAGTGAGGGTTAAGATTAAAGCTTTATTATGCTTCCAAATATTCTTGAAAACTGCTTGGCCTCTCAATAGGCAGAGGACAAAAAGCAGCAGAACCAAAACACTATTAACCAAACATGCTAAGCCTCTAAATGGAGAAGAGGACACAAATGCAGCAGTACATAGATCAATTCAAATACCTGCTAAGCCTCTAAATAGGGTAGAGGTCAAAAATCAGCAGTCACCAAAAAAGGTCCACATACAAGACAAGACTAGACTAACTGAACTAGACAGAACAATGAACATACACCTGGCGGCCAGCACCATTTTTACCCACAGGGGGGTAGACACAAACACTAAACAATACACAATGACACGACAGATCCGAGACACGAACATAGTATTCCTTCACAATTATAAATCAAATAATTCACTATGTAATTAATAATGTCTTGAAAGAATGTAAACCCCACCACCTTGTCCAGGTGGTCTGGCCCAGACCATTTTTAAGTTCCCCTCCTGCCAGTCTAGGCAATTGGCAATCTCCATGAGGTGGCTCCAATTGCAATCAGTGGTATGAGTTTTTGTGTGTGCGTGTGTGTGCAATCCATGTCTGTTGGGGTGCACTAGTGGTTGGTGAGATGGGGAGAAGTGTGAGTTCATGTGCAGTCGCACCACGACTGTCACAGTCGCCAACAATATTTTATTAGATTACACTTATTAAAACACATTCAATTTAAACTAGACGTAACGCAAACAATACAAAATATGAGCGCCGAACTGTTCAGTAGGTTTAGGCACAGAATGAGTCATGGTTGTCAGTGTGTTTGTGTGTTTTTATGTTTTTTGTGTGTGTACATTGGTTTGTGTTTCATTTTTATGTATTAAAGGAATTATTTGTGATAGATTTTGATGATTTGGTTATGTAATGTTTTGTGTACTACTTTTTTGTGGATTGTTTTGGTATATTTTTCTTTTGCAATGTAGTTTGTTAAAACAGGTCACATAAAGAGGTGTGGAAACAAAGTGAAGTTTCCAACCACCAACAGGTGGCGCTATAGGTGATGTCAGTCAGGCATATGTACGCGTTCGGGCCGGATCCAGCGTCCATCCTAAGACATTTTCTCTGGATCAAACAATGGGCCTCATTTATAAAACGTACTTACGCACAGAATTGATCTTAGACTGTGCGTGCGATCAAATCCACGTCTAAGTACAGATTTATAAAAACCATCTTAGACGTAGAAAAGGACGTATCTCTACGTCTGGTTTCAGTTCGTGTAAGTACATTTCCTTGCGGCAATACTGGAGTACTGCAGGAATTCAGGACTCTCCGAGAGCCGACAGCCGACACGCAGTTTCATTTGGGCTAATGGTGAAAGGCCAAATTAATGTTTCGCTCAATAAAATCAAATAAACTATTAGAATAATTTACACATGAATGAGATTCACATCTCATAGGTATTCCGTTTTAATTTCACAAGTGTAAAACATTTCGCTCAAACTTATAGCCTATAAGAAGACTAATAGTGGCTTAGTTTTCAGAAGGAGATACGGCTGCATTGGCGTTGTTAGAGGATATTGCCAATTGCGCAATAAGGAGAGAGAGGGTTTTTTCTGTGATCGCGCAGACTTTTTGACACAGGATGATGTATGTCTGATAAGCAGGTACCGCTTGCCGAGAGCGTTGTGCCCAAATGGCCTCTCGTCTAGAGAGGCGCACCAGAGTCAACCAGGCCATACACGTTCAGGTATTGTCCATTCTTGGATTCCTGGCTACAGGAACGTTCCGATGAGAAATAGGAGACCAGTCGAGCAATCCCCGTCATCATTAAGCAGAATTTTGCCCGATGTTCTTCGCAGTATACTATCCCATATGCCTGCAATTTATTAGATTTCCATACAGTGCCCAGCAAAATGTGAAAGAGGATTTCCTGCGTAAAACAGGGTTCCCAATGTATTCTCATCCAGATTTTGCACACTCAGAAAGCCTAGAAAGCCCACTTCAATACAGCACAGGTCGGTAGTGGAGCGCACCAAAGCCTTGGTGCTGCTGCCGCAGATGCGGCTTCTGCTGCTCGTGCCGCAGGTGCTGGTGCTTCGGAGACGTGTCTACTACATGTCAAATACTTTACTTTTGCCATTACGCCACCAGACAGGCTTTCTAACAATGTTTTGGCCCGCATCTGCTGTTCCATCAGCAGAACGTCGATGTCAGCTTCACTTTAATTCTTCTGTTTACATGTTTCTTTCTTGCTTGCCACTGTCACAGAGAGTTTGTGCATTGAGGATGCGCTCTGTTTGTGCATTAAAAATATGCTGATTAGATTAAATAGGGGCGTTTTGAGGGCGGAGATTCAGTTGCGCACAATTTCACGACCATTTGTGATTTATAACCGAAGGATTGGCGTACACGTGTTTTTTGTGTGTACGTCTGTTTTCTGTGGATCTCACTTACGCTCATTTCAGGAAATGTCTTAGACAAAATGTAGGATGGTTTCTAGGCAACGTTTTATAAATGAGGCCCAATGTATACAAGAGTTATAAGAGACTTTGTGTTTTGTGGCAAGCACTGGCACTGGTGTTTCAGTGTCCCGGGAATCGTTGACAGAAAATCGGCAGACTAAACCGCGGCGGTCATAATAAAAATGTGTCGTTCTTTTTTTTGTGTTATGTTATGTTAACATTCATTTCCAATATCACAATATATCGTTATTGTGTAAAATCTTGTGACATTACTCTACCCTGTAAGTGTACATGCTTCTTTGGCCTCTGCCTGTCTTTGCCGGTTCCATATCCTTCAGCTCAACAAATACACATGTACACTGTCCATTAGGGGGCCTCAAAGCGCGATTTTTATTTACTACAGTGGTGTAAAAGTGAGCTACACTTACACATCTATCTCATACAGGAAGCTCAATAGCCCAAAATACTGTAGCTTAGTGGGGCTTTACAATTGCATTGATTTGAAGGTCTTTCTTTTTCCCGTGGGAATTCCTAAAAATTGTGATGCTACAAGGATCTTGTGAGGGTTTGTTTTGATTGTGCAACCAAAAGAAGCTGACAGGCTTAACGCCATACCACATTGCGCATGCATGAGCTCTTCCGATCTCAGAAGCTAACAAGTGTCGGGCATGGCTAGTACTTGGATGGGAGACCGCCTGAGAACCAGGTGCTGTAAACTCGAGTCCTGGGCATGACGTTAAACTGCACCCGGGCAGATTTTGTGGCCTTGTACGCCTCATGGCGTGGAGAGAACTACAAAAAAAAAGAGTGACTGAATTTGCTATGGGAATTCTCAAAGATTGCACTCAAATGTTGATGATTTTGAGTTCAATAAAATCAATCGCAAGCAATACAGAAATTCCAATAATGGAGAAGAGCAACTGTAGGAAATCCTTGAATTTTCATGAATTATTGAAAACACAAGATCCCAAATCCTAGAGGGACTGTTTAACATCAGCAGTGTGACAGGAGATGTGTGGCATCTGTTGTAGGTTATGACACCACCTGACCAGTGGTTGATCGCCCACCTGAACTCTCTTTTATTTGTTTAGAGGACTGGAAAGAAAGAGCTACTGTGCCTCTTCCTTCAAACATGGTCATTAGCTGTCCAGGAATGTGGCAGCATGGGATTTCATCAGCAGCTCATTTTAGCAGTTCCTAGTTGTCACACACACACACACACACACACACACACTTAATTAATGGGGAGCATTTCTATTAAGCATGTCTAACCCTCTTCTTGGCCTCTCAACACTCAACTCTCATTACTGTGTATACCCACTGTGTGTCTGCAAATTCTGTGTGTGTGTGTGTGTGTGTGTGTGTGTGTGTGTGTGTGTGTGTATGCACGCGTGTCAATGTGAGTGTGTGTGTATGCACGCATGCCGGTGTGTGTGGATTGCTGTTTTAATTGCCTTCTTACTCCACCATGCTTCCTGACTGCCTGACGCAGAGACAGCATGGCAAAC
>NC_137914.1:26617971-26627971 GCF_963457725.1 Sprattus sprattus
GAGACACCTGGCACGAATTTGGGGGTGAAAGCAGTCATGTCTGTGTTGGAGGAGAATGTAAATGTCCTCCCTGAGGTTTCTTATCTCTCTCTCTTTCTCTCTCTCTCTCTGTCTATCTTTCTTTTCTTCCCCTTTTGACGCTCTCCCCCTTCATGTCCTTTCTTTTGCGGCTGACATTTGCAGGTAATTATTTGAACAGTGTGTCATTTTCTGATGGTCCTGGTAGCAGATTTGCATCTAGGAAAAAGAGCGGGGGGTTAAAGTGACCTGGCAGCCTCACTAATGCACTTCTAATCATAATCATTACAAACACACACATGCACACAGTCACCCAAACCCTCAAAAACCTTCTCTTACTCTCTCTCACTATTAGACACACACACACACACTAACACACACATACACACACACACACACAAACACACACACACACACACACTCACACACACACACTAACACACACACACATGCGCACACGCACACACACACACAGACACATACACATACACACTCACACACACTAACACACTCACACACTCACACACACACACACACACACACTAACACACACACGCACACACACACATGCGCACACGCACACTCACACACACACACACACACACACACACTGACACACACGCACACACACACACACTCACACTGTATTATCAGCTCTCCGCTTTGCAGAGCAACCTCTCTCTCTTTCCCTCTCTCCTCCACACTCCCACAGCTCCGACTAAAAACCCCTGCATGTGGAGGGCCTGCGGGGGAGCACTGACGTTTTCCATTAAGAGGGACTGTAATAAAACCAGCAGACAAAGGCAGCCTTGCCCGCGCGCTCACTCCTGCTCCTGGAGAAAGGTCAGACGGCCTGGTGTTTAATGAGGAGGTGAGGTGCTCCATCGATCGGGGGCCTGACCCCTGTGGCTGTGAGCCGAGGAGGAGGAGGAGAGAGAGAGGGGTGATGGTGGGTCCTCTGATGAAGGGGACTTAGTTAGGCATTGGTCTAGCAGAGCGAGGAGAGTGGCAGACATGGGTGAAAGTTTAGAGAGGTAGATGCACGGTCATAACTACATGCTGCCTGTGGACATAATGACATGTGTCGTGATCACACACAATGACATGGACATGATCACACGGACACACACACACGGACACACACACACACACATACGTGCAGTGACACATACGGACACACACATACGGACACACACATACGGACACACACACACATACGGACATACACAAGCTCATTTGCAAGTACCATATGTATTACATGCAGAAACGTAACGTAATGTACGGAACACAGCTTTCACACAGTGAACTAGAGCCTGTTTCACGCAATCCCACTCACACTCACACACACACCCACACACATACACACACACACACACACATACACACACAATCTTTTCAGCTGCCCTGACTGAGATAATCCTACGGAATGTGTTTCAGCTGCGGCCCACAGCAGTTATCAAATGGAAAGTCTCTCCATCTCAAAATTATAAACAGATACATACTCCCTCACTCTATCCCTCCCACACACATACACTCATAAAAACTTTAGACGGTTCTTTGTGTATCACATGTGAGCTAATGGACCATGGCCACGCGTCATTCCCTTACCGGGACGGGGTCAGAGGTGCTGGGCACACTTGTTAATTCCGATGAGAGCACAGTGCGGATGAGCGGAAAGTTCCAACGTTCCGGTAAATGCCGAAATCTCTACTGGATGTGAGTCATCGGAGCATAGTGGGCCCAGGAGAGAGCGTGTCCACATAGGGAGTGGGGAACGTGCCGCATTAGGAGCCCGAGAGAGGGACGTAGGGAATATAGAGCAGTGGAGGCTTCTCCATTGAGGAGAGGGAGGAAGATCCTCCTTAACATTTTGAGAATAAAAAGTGTAGGGCCTACTTTTCCCAGACTACTGTGATTAATTAAAACCCTTAAATAGGACTACTTTAATACCTTTGTATATGTAATGTTAGTTTCCCTGGGTAAAGATGACATTAGCACCCCCTATCGCTATCGAAAATTACTGCCGGAGGACCTTCCTCCCTCTACCCTCCATTGACTCCCATTCATTTCTCTGCCTGCGCTGGCGGCTCGTAGAATGCGTTGACTTCAATGGCAGAGAGGAGGACGATCCTCCTCTGAGAGGGTGTGACTAGTTTAGGGGTCTGGGTAGCGCTAAAATCTATTAACGAATAGGCTGGAGTCACGTCTGCGCTATAAACCAATAAGCAGAGGCCCTGGATATGGTGGGTGGGGTTATCCCCTCAAATCTAGTCTACGAAGTATAATCTGCTCAGTCTAAGAGACACAGTTAAGCAAGAATATCTGATCATTTTAATAATGAGAACACATTAGCAAATTAGCAAATAAAGTAAACTATGGAAACCGAGGACATTGTTCATGTTTTATTACAGAAACCATTCCATGGGGTGAGTTACAATGACAAGTTGGCCATTAAAGCAACAGGTAGACCAATTCCAAAGATTGAAATCACCAAAAGCAACGGCAGAGTCAGTGTCGTGAGTGCTACATGGTTTGCTAGGTAGGCTACTCGTGGGTGACTGGTAGCATTACCAACAATCGGTTATATTGCTGGCCCTGTTTACTAATGAATGTCAACTCTCCAACGTGGTCTTTTCATGGATTTACTGATATAAAAAATATTGACAGGGCAACCAAGCGCCACGACAAATGTCAAGACCACGTTGGTGCTGCTATCCGCCTTTCATTGCTAGGCGGCACCATGCCTATAGAGCGGTTAGTGGATGAGGGTGTGCGGCTGCAAATTCAACAGCACAACGCTAAAGTGCGTGGCAATAGGGAGGTGGTAAAACGTCTGTTAGATGCAACGGCTTACCTAGGCATGCTAGAGTTGTCTTTCAGGGGGCATAACGAAGGGGAAAATTCTGACAACAAGGGCAATTACAGGGAACTTGCGGAGGTGATAGCGAAGTATGACCGTGTTCTGGCAGAACATCTGGAAAGCTCCACCGTCTTCTCACAGGCATGTCAAAAACAATCCAGAACGATCTAATTGCAGCCATTCACCATTCGATTGAAACAGAGCTAGAAAAGGAACTTAACAGGGCACACTTCTTTTCCTGGCAAATTGACGAGACCACAGACATTAGCTGTCATTCTCAGCTGTCTGTCATCTTGCGCTATGTTGATGACCACGGTACAATTCAGGAACGCCGTTTTTCTAGCCAATAATACTTGAGAAAAAGGATGTAAGTGAATGATTCAGAGCATGATGCATTTGAAATGGCATCAATTATGGTCTTGTGTCTTCATTCTTCTTAAAACAATTGTAGCTGAAAATAATCAGACATATTACAACCAATAGCTTCAGTCATTGAGTGGAAAAAATAGGCCCAATGATTGGCCCAGAATCTTTTATTTAGTTTTACAAATCAAGAGTAGTCCTGATTTGACTAATTGCCTTTGCATCCTTTCCTTCTGGCCTGGACTAGTCCATCAAAGACATGCTGCCCACCAGCTTTCAAAGTACAATGCTGCCACTGGTGAATTTATCAATTTTATTCACAAAATTATCCCTCCCGGCTATTTTGTGCTGTAGTTCACCAAAACACCCTGAAACAACTTGAGTCTCACATACTTATGCCACCAACAGTACAAACGGGCCAATGGCAACCAAGCGCGCAGTCCTTCCTCCCTCACTTTAAAAACCACCAGCCGCCACTGATATAGAGGAGGTGATTGGAAAGCACATGAAAGAACAATGCATGGTTGTTGTGGTATTTTTGGTTGCATTTGGTGTGTGTGTGTGTAGTGTCTGTGTGTGTGTGTGTGTAGTGTCAGTGTGTGTGTGTCTGTGTGTGTGTGTGTGTGTGTGTGTGTGCAGTGACTCCTTCCTGTACGGTTGTGTGTATCATGCTTGTGTAAGTAGTGTCATTGTGTGATAGGTGGGTATGGAGTACAAGTGAATAATGATGTGGTGGAATTTTCCTCTTTGTGCTTGTTTGTGTATAGCAGCCCTGGTGCCTCTGAATGCAGATATATGCCTGTGTGTGCTAACTCATTGTGGACGTGCTGGTCTCACAGGCTTAAAAGGCTGGAGAGAGTCCAGTGCTGTGTGTGTGTGGGGTGTGTGTGTGTGTGCGTGTGCATGGGTGTTGGTGGGTTGGTCATGTTTGTGTGTGGGAGAGAGAGAAGGAGAGCAAATTGGCCTCAAAGACAGCTCAGGCAGGCTATGTATACACACACACATACACACGCACGCACACACACACACACGCACACAAATGCCATGCTAAATGGTAAGACAAAACAAACAGACAAAATTATTCAACTAATTAGCTGTCGAGTGGAGAGAGTAGAATGGGATGGGGTTGATGGGTGTCTGGGTGAGGACCTGACTGGTGGCGGGGTGTGTGGTTGGGGTGGGGGTGGGGTTGGCTGGGTGGTAGGAGGGAGGGAGAGAGGTGGTCCCGGTTGGGGTTCTGTATAGAGCTATGGATGGGCAGGAACGGGGGGACAGGGGTCAGAGCGACTGACCTCCTCACTGTTTGTCTCTTTTGAATGCCGAGCGGGCTGATCTGTCAGCCGTCTCTTTTCAGCCCTGTGGGAAAGCATGCCCACCGCACGACCTGGGGCCGCCCCGCCACCATCCCCTCCAAAACACCCACACACCACCCCTCAGGAACTACAATTCCCAGACAAATGAGCATGAAAGTCAGGTCTCCGCAGCACAGCCAGCCAGGGCCACGGGGGCCAAAGACTCACAATCCCCCCCCGGTGGAGTGGAGCGTGAGCCAGGGAAACAAGTGGCCAGGGCGAGCACAGAATAGAGCTGAACTCCTCTCTCTCCTCGCCGTTTCTCCTCCAGCCCTTTCACTCAGCCATTTCACATTCAGCTCTTCAGTTCCTCTTGGCCGTGAAAACAAGAGCGGAGGACAGAAATGAGTGGCAGGAAATGTCCCAGGAGACTATCCCTTTTTTTCCCTCTCTCTCTCTTTCTCCCCCCTCCACACTCTCACACTTTTTCCCACTTTCTCTCTCTCTCTGTCACTCCCTCTCATTGCATCCATGCTCCTGTTCTCTGCCTCTCCTCTCTGTTTTCCTAATGGATCTATATTCAGCCCGGGAGATGTGTCAAGGAGAAGAACAACTTGACATGGCCTATTTTGCCATAACAGGGCTATTCCATTAGTGTCACACTGGTAAATAAATAAATAACGATGACTAAAGGTGCTCCTCGGAGGAAAAGGACATCTGTTTCTGAGGATCAACTTGAAGAACTTAACAGTTGAGTTCCGCTCGGTTCCCCCCACCCTTTCCTCTCTCTCTCTCTCTCTCTCTCCATATGTCTGTGACTGTCTTTCCTTTTCTCTTTCTCCCTGTAGTCACTAAGGTAATTTCTCCTTTGGCAGATTTATGCTGGAGACAGCTGCTCTGTAAACTAAGACATAAAGCTTAAAAATCCTTTAGGGGGCCCTAGCTTTAGCTCCGTGTCTCTATGGGATATTCATAGCAATATCCTCTTGTATACATACTGCATATACATTCTCATATATCCACTGCTCCAGAGCCAGAGTCCTGGTGAGGGCTTTAGGGTTGGATGGTTGGTTGCTTGGGTATTTTAGGGTCACTTCCATTAACTGGTTTTGCTGCTGTCATGAATATACAATAGAACTCAGAACTGTGTCAAGGAGCAGTTAAGAGGTGACCCAAGTCACACACACACACACACACACACACATACAGAGAGGTGAAGTCAGGTGCTGATGCGGCGTTGATCCGGGCCTGTTCTGACAGGCGCTCATATGTGAGCAGTCAGCTGAAAAAGTGTCTGTGTCACGCACAACTGCAATCGTCTTTCCTGTCGTGAGATCAGCAAAGCTTTGATTTATCGTACAGTGGGTTGACTCCATTCGACCCCTGTGTCTCGGAGTGAACACCGCTTATATGACCTCCACTGCCATAAGAGCTCACGTAAGTTGTTTGTTGGGGGTGCAGCTGTCTTGGTCAACGTTTCACTACAAAGTTTTATCCCTTTTGTCTGCTAGTCTCTTACTTAATCCAATAATCCACTGCCTGTAAGAGAAGGAGGGGACAATGTTCTCCACACAATCACCAAAGGTTGTGATCAAGGGATCAAACGGATTCAGATTACGCCACGGACCTATACTTGACATTCCAGAGTATGCCGTGCCAAATTCCACAGGGATGGAATGTTTTTTGCCTGTTTCTTAAGAGAGAACTTCCCGGTCGATACTCTACCCTCACATGCCACGGGTCTTTTGTGAAGATCCTGGAACAGATGTTGGGTTGGCCATGCCATGTCTGTGAAAATGCAGCCCAGGGAAGGTTCTCTGACACACAGAACCGCTTGAACCTGTTCACCTCCACTCCCAGATCCCCTCTTCCCTTCCCTCCCCTCTCCTTTCCTCCTTCTCCATTCCTCCTCTCCTCCTCCACATACTCACACACTCTCACAATCTTATTCTCTCTCTCTCTCTCTCTCTCTGTTACCCTCTCGCACACATACTCGGCACACATATATACACACACACACACACACACACACCACCTCACTGTGCCGGTCCCTGAGTTGTTCTAGTCTTTATTTATTGGCCTGGGCAGCGCAAACGTTCAGGCTGAGTAATGTCCTGTGGCTTTCATTTTGTCCATTTGTTCAGCTGGTTATTTAATGAACCACTTTAGGTGTTCTATAAGGAAATAAAGTGTGCTTGACTCCTGCTGTTCCCCACAGAGTGCTTAGGACTAGACCATGGCAAGGAAAACACCCTGTTGTGTACTATCCTTGCTTCAATGTGTCTGAGGTCAGATTTGTTTTTTAATCAGATTTAATCATGGTTTCGAGTTTTAGTTGAAAAGCAGTTGCTGTGTTGGTAACTATGCTGATAAATGGATGTCTTAGCAGCACTTCCTGATATGTACTGTCCTTATAAGGACACATACACAAACACACACACACACACACACATACACACACACACACACACACACACACACAGTGCATGCACACCCACATGTAGAAATGGATTTATCAGGAAGGTCTGTTAGTGTTTTGTCTGGCAAACATTTCATTCTGGGAAAGTGTTGAAACTTTCATATCTGGGAAAAACAGTCTTAAAGTCTGAGAAAGACTCATTGTGAGTGAAGAAGACCTGGCGTTGGGAAAGTGTTGCATCAGGGACAGACTTGAAAGTGGGAAGGTCACGAGCGTCCACCCTGATGGCTCAAGCACTCCTCTGAGAATGGACCCAGCCTTGGGTCAGAGCCCCTCTTCAGTCCTCAGCGGTCCATCCCTCCAACCCGACCATCCGTGAAGGCCTGCAGCCTGCTGTCAGCGTGCTCTTTATTAGCCGCCAGCGACGCGCCGCTCCAACAGGAACGCTGTGAAACAGGACTGTTTGTGCAGATCAGCTGGAGTGTGTCGTCCAGACATCTGTGGATGCAAGGCCTTTTTTCCGTGTGTTTACGGTGTGTTAGTGACACACCAGAGAACCAGAGAGCACTGGGAGGGCACCACAGCTGGCTTAGGGAGGGGCCTAGGAGATCTGGCTCTTTATCACTCTCTCTCCCTCTCTCTCTCTCCCTCTCTCTCCCTTTCACAATGTCTGTCATTCTCACTCGTTCACTCAATCACTCACTCTTGCTCTTATTCTGTGTCTGCCATGGCATCTCTCTTTCTGTCTTTTATACTCTCACACACACACACACACACACACACACACACACACACACACACACACACACACACACATACACACAACTGCTCATCCTGTGTGTATCTGTATAATGCATATTCACACACACACACGTCCATCCTGCGTCATTCTCTGTCTGTCTCTTTCTGTCCTCTGTGTCTTCCTGTTTGATGCGGTGGTAACAGTGTGGTCCTGTCCAAGCAGGAGACTCCCAGCTCTCTGGAGGAGGTCCCTCTCATGATTGAGTTTCATGGAGGACAGTGCATGGCCTGTCTGCTCTGGGAATGCTTTGATATTCGGCCAGAGTGACATCTCTCTCTCTCTCTCTCTCTCTCTCTATCTCTCTCTCTCTCTCTCTCTCTCTCTCCCATTCTGCCTATCTCTAACTCCCCCTTTTCTCTCTTTCTCCACTGTATACCTCTCAGTTCCTCTCATTCTCGTCCACTCTGTCCGTCCCTCTCTCTTTCTGCAGTGTGCCTCAGAGACTCCTGCCCTTTCACACATAATGACCTGATTGTGTGGGACACAAGTGACGCTCTGGACAACAGACAGCAGGCAGATTCTGATAGCCGGTGGAAAGTCCTCTCTTCCCCTCTGACTTCTCTTTCTTCTCTTCTCTCTCTTCTCTCTCTTCTCTCTCTTCTCTCTCTCTCTCGCTCACACAGTCACTTTTAACTGCCTGAACCCTGTGAACCTTGGGGATGTAATTGTCCCTTTACTGTGTAATAGGGCTGACATTTGATCGTTTTAATGAAGCGCCGTATCCTGCTCGCTCGTCTGCTCCCAAGGGCATTGCCAGCCCAGACAAGGAGGCAGCGGTGGCTAACCGGCCAGTCACCCATTTCCTGTGTGCCCGAAGAAGGGTGCCATGAGGAGACGTGGGCACAGAGTCACATGGAGAGAGAGAGAGAGAGAGAGAGAGAGAGGGAGAGAGAGAGAGGAAAGGACCAAGAGCGGGTTTAGTAGGGGCAAGATAAAGGCCAAAGAAACAAAGTGACCAAATTGACATGCATTGATTGATGGAAAGAGAGAAGAATACATAAACATAAACACACAGATCGTGATCAATACAGTACATACGCATAAACATACACGTACACACACATACATAGACAGACAGACAGACAGACAGACAGACAGACAGACAGACAGACAGACAGACAGTGACAGAGAGAGGGTGAGTGCATGAGAGACAAAAGCAAGAACAAGGCTGAGGTAAAAATAGAGGTAGACAGAGTAAAAACAGTGTGAAACTGTAAATATTTAGTCTAAACTCCCTGGTGGGAATGTGTATGTGTGAGTTTGTGTGTGAGTGTGTGTTTGTGTGTGTGTGTGTGTGTGTGTGTGTATGTGTGTGTGTGTGTGTGTGTGTGTGTGTGTGTGTGTGTGTGTGTGTGTGTGTGTGTGTGTGTGTGTGTGTGTGTGTGTGTGTGTTTGTGTGTGTGTGTCCTAGTGGCAGAGCTGGCTGTTGAGGAGAGGGAGATAAGATGTTTCCTCCTGCTCCTTTGGGAGAGGGTGTCCTTTTTTGAACAGCTCTCCTGCATGTCTTCAGCCTCCACTCACACAGAGCCCACTGGCATATAGGCGGCTGCATATATGAAAAAATAACACCTAACCCTAAAAAAATTCTAACAAAAGGTTTCTCAGCTATTTCTTGTAGTATTAGGTGTCCTTAGTAACATACTAAAAGTTTACCAAAGTTTGACCACTAGAAAGGTGTCATTTTCAAGATGGCGTCCAAGATGGGCAGGAAGTCCTTAAAATATCATTTTTTGACGTTGCCAAGTCATTTTGGTTTCTAACCCCATGTTTTCTGGGTCTATGAATTCATTGGACTTGTCTAAATTGCACTGGCATAATTACATTCTTATGGAATACATGATTTTATGAGATTAGCAGGGCTGAAACGGTACACCAAACTCACAATTTGGTTTTTATAACAATGTTTGACCCACGGTTCGATACATAGGCCTACCTTGATGTTTTGGGGTGCAAGACTTTTGAGTCTTGAAAAACATTGATATTGAGATGATCAGTCAACTTGAACGCAAGAGTTTTAAACAAATGCTAATGATGCTAACCGGATTTAATAGCAATTTAGATAGTCGTCTTCTATGCGTTCATTGGTGGGTTAGGGTTAGCACTAAAAGGGTAAGGGTTAGGTGCTTAATGTAATTTGGATTTATACCAAATGATTAATCCCCCTGAGGCCCTGCATTTGCGCACTGTACTCATTTCTGAGAGGGCAGTACGATCTCTCTGTAGTGAGGAGGACAGTGAGTACCTTA